>NC_044906.1:72945243-73240210 GCF_001633185.2 Quercus lobata | reverse complement strand
CGAATAAGAGATCTGGAGTTTGTTGAGAACCATTTTTTCGACCCACATGGCATTACTTCATTGGCAACCCATGCCACATTAACATATTATTGATTTTTTGGGTAAATCTATTTAAAACCTAAAATAAGCTCATATCTCATTCAACTATATAGATTGAGCTCACATGGCCCGCGAGATCCTTATTTCAAGAGGCGGATTCATGGTCCAATTTCCTTTTCATCAATTGGGATCATAACTCATGATATCATCAATATCAACATATGGATCGGGCTTAAGCAATGAATCAAAGCTTACGGCCCATATTACCTCTCTTACACTCATGGCAAACGGCTTCTTCAACAAGAGCCCATATTTACACAAAATGACAACAAAACCCAAGGTACGTCATCTCATCTTCGGCTTATGATCCAAGCTCATTAGTCTTTTTGGGAAAATTTTGGGAATTGTGGTTTGGAGGGCCAAGAGGTATGTTTAGTAAAGCTTCAGCGGTTTAAAGTTGATAAAAAAGACATGTTACTTGGCGTGTCTTCTCTAACTCCCTGAACTCTGACGAGTTCGTGTGTAGCGGGTAACATATGGTAAGCATTTCTTATCACATAGCATTTTAGATGATAAAATTCCCCAATACTCTTTTCCTAAAACTTAATATTCATCATGTGACAAATACTCAATATCTCCAGCCATCTAACTGCTGAGAAAATAACTGTTCATTCAATCCTCAGTTGTTGCTATATAAATTTAGAAACTTCATTATATTATTCTACATAAATCTTATTACTACTTTCAGTTAAAATCCAACTCAAACACATGGCCTAATCTGATTGGCTATCTCCAACTATATACAAAATATTCATGATATCTCTGATACCCAGCTATTGTCTGCCACAATCTAACCTTATATTTCTCTGCCAATTGCCAAAACAAAGCATTAAATACTCTTCTTGCTCACCAAGATTAAGTCACAACCTAATGAGACCTTGACTAAATCTCTAAAAGCTTTCAACCAATCCTTCTATTACCTACTAGAAACATGTTGTAATGGAACCTTGGATCAAAAACACAAACACCCAAAAAAGGAAACATTTCTAGCTGAACCCCAGCAATGTATTTAGCACTTGACACTTGGCTGGAAGTGATATCATCAGCCATTTAATGCTGAAATCCCAGCAACCAGTTGCTATACCCAAAATAGCAAGATATCCTTGAAAGAGATCGTACCATTTTTCAGCCAAATCTTTGAAATGACATCTCTAGCAGTTTGAAATCACCCAACTGGCCTCATTTGCTTCTGCCCAAAGCAAACAGCTGTCTTATGACAGCTGTGACAGTTGTCTCAGGATAACTATCATAGCTTTTCCCTAGCAGCTGGGACAGATTTTTCAGAATAGCTGTCACAACTTTTTAGAACAGCTGTGACAGCTGACCTAGCAACCTGAGCATTACTGATTTTTCCACATTTGGCTAAAACCAAAACCAACTAGAGAAACTATCTTTTTTTTGCCAAAATACCTTCCTTTTCTATTGCTCTTTCCCCAGCAGCTCTTACCTAAAATAGCAAGAACACCTTAAACCTAAACAGACCATTTTTGGCCAAATCTTAAGATGGATTTTTTGAAGATTCATTACTAGTTGGGATAGATTTTGACTGATATTCTTTACTAAAATACCTCCTTAAACTTAGCTCTAAAGGGAACCCTTCATCAACACCTCAAAGGGGGGGACACCAATGGAGAAGAACAATTCTCTCATAAAACTTCTCTATTTTCTCTCCCTCTAATGATCTTCTTAAGCTCTCAATAAAGTACTGAGCTTTTGGGTTTTTAATTCCCAAAATTAGAAACTAAACTCTCCAGCCCTTAACTCATAAATGTCCTTTATAAGCCCTCATACATCCTCCAGCAAAAAATCCCAGCAGCTTTGCTAAACACACTACAACACTATTACTCTCTTATACTCATTATCTCACTTTCCATATTCTAAAGACACATATATCTTGCTGCCCATATCTCTAAAGATCTCTTTCTCCACTTCTCTTACACAATATCATACACACTTACTACACCATTACATATAACACACCACAACTCTTCTAAACTCCACTCTAATACTCTCTCTCTGAAATTCTATTGTTTTGCTGCCTATAAACACATCTCAATACTCTTCTACACTTATCTTACTGCTCCTATCTCCAAATACCTTTTCTCTTACAAAATATCTCCTCTTGGAAAGCAATCTCTACAACTTCTCCAACAGTTATAATCTCATATTTTTATTATCTTTAACCACCATATCTCTCATACTTCCATATATCATACATATTACAAATACTACATCTCACAAAACATTTACATCTTCTACTATCTCCCCACTTCTCAAGAGATATTAAACACTCATACTAAAAACCTTTCTCCTAGAAGGCACCAAGATCTCATATTAAAGCCCTTCTTTTAGAAGGCACAACTACTTTTTACAAAAGCCCTTCTCATGGAAGAAATAAATACTTCATACAAAAACCCTTCTCACGGAAGGCAACACTATTCATAACTTCACAACGACTAAAAGAACATTGTCAAAGGGGAAACTCATTTAAGTGCATGATAAGAGGAGCAAGATTAACCAGCCCCTACACATAGTTGGGCATACTCTCTGTCCCTCCAGTTGCACCCATTTTTCTCCTTCAATCTTGAAGTTATCATGGCAAATTGCCCTTCTACCGTTGGAATCATTCTGCTGGGATATTATCAACTCATAGAAGCTGTACAGTTGGAGCTATAAACCATACAAAGATAAGTGACTTTGCTTCTATATCTTTAAATTTACATCATTGAGTACATGATTACTTTACCTTTAAATATATACTACTTTATTTAAACTGTTATTACAACTACTGATCAAAGCTATCATATCAAACACATATTATATATTTATTCGACCATTATCGTGATTCTTAGACTTTGGCTTTAATAGTTTTGTAGGCTTAAAAATATGCCGATAGCCATTGGACCACGCGGTCCAATGTTGAGTTTTAGAGGCAACTCCCCAAAAAGAACCTGAAGCCTAGTAAGGTCATCCCTCCAACGGACCACATGTGGCTGGACAATAAAAAAAGGCCCCCGAACAGGGTTCAATCCCCACCTACACCAAAAACTGATTGATGTCTTGGTCTGATGATAAAGAGCTATCATTGAAAGCGAACAACATAGGTTGAAACTCTCTAAAATATATATATATATATATATATATATATTTCACAATAATATTGTACTCTTTTTCGTATGGTTTTATCTTGTGGTACTCAAAATATCTTTAGTTATTTAATTTTAATTTTAACATGACTTGAGTTTAAGTTAATCCCCAAACTAGGTTACATGTTTAAGTTTAATAATTTTTTTTTTTTATCAAACAAACTCAATCTTATTCATGAATTACTTCAATCTTATTGATTATGGGTTACTTGATTAACTTATTCTTTTTTTATATACAACAAACACTTTGACTAAAATATTTTACCCTTTTACAAATATTTGCTAATAATTAGTAACTCAATTATAATAGAAATTATATTATGTGAGTTAATTAGATAAAATAACTTTTATTTGTGAATTCATAAAAGTTTGATTTACTAAACTTGTATGGTTAAAAAATATATAATTTTTTACTACAAAATGGAATATTTATATTATCAATAAATTATAAATAATATTTTACTATCTTATGAAACTTATTTCTAACATACAAAATTCAATATTAAGTTTATATAAGTACATTTTTAAAGATTTCAACATATAATATTATAGATACTTAAATTGGACTCCATACTCACAAAATTGTTTATAGACACATCTTTATGGTTACTCTTTATTATCAAGTTAAGATACCGATTGGTTTTTGGTATAGACAAATCGAGTTTAAACAACATCTTTAGCTTGACGATAAAATTATTTACCAGTTAAACTAAGTAAAATCCCATAGACGAACAATTTAGTTTATTTATGGCCTTAGCTGTGTTTGAGACTTTGTTAGGTGAATTTTATTCATTTAAATATACAGATGTTTGTCATGTTATACTACAAAAAGTCTAGAGATACATATTTTGCCACTAATAATTTAGATGTCAATTTGTGATTGGAGTGTTTTAAGTGATAGACTCATATATATAAGTGATATAATCCAATTACCCGTTGCCTTCTAAGTAATTTGTGATAAAGTGTGTGCTAAAGCTTTATACAAAAGCTCGTTTTATACTGAGCAAGTTTGATATACTAAATGAAAATTACATTAGAAATAGTAATTTTTATTACCATAAATAAAAGATATTGTGATGAAATAGTTATTAAATATTAATATTCATAAATTTGGTTGTCAAATATGAAAAATTTATAAAATATGATGTATAAAAAAATAATTTATATTTATAAAAATATATTAATTTTAAAACCAATTTATATGTATTAAAAAATAATTATTAAAACCATTTAAAAATAATAATTATTCTTTAATTTAAATAATAATTATTCACCTATAATAACTAATCCATATAATAGAAGTTATTACACATAACGCAACCAAATATTCAAATGGCTGACTCTCAAAAAAAAAAATATTCAAATGGTTATTACACGTAAATTTATGACGGAAGTTATTACATCATACAAAAGTTATTGCAAATATTTTTTTTTTTTTTTTGATGAACCAAAGTTATTACACATGACGCACGCATGCACGCACGAAAAAAGTGAATCTTGTCTGGTTGTTAGTTGTTACACTAATAATTAATGAATTTTTTATCATAGTCTTACTCTTTTTTTTTTTTTGTGTGTCTATCATAGTCTTACTCTTAACTCCTAGTACTACTCGTTTCTTTATTTGTATTGTACTGTATTATTCATTGTGTGTCCAGCTAAGCGGACTTTCCACGCCAAAAACCATTCTCTCTCTCGCTGCTCTCTTTTCTCAAAGGTCTATCTATCTATAATCAGGATCATGTCTTCTTCGCAGTCACACATCCTGGTGTTCCCCTACCCTGCCCAAGGCCACATGCTCCCACTCCTCGATCTCACTCATCAACTCTCCCTCCGTGGCTTAACCATCACCATCTTACTCACCCCTAAAAACCTCCCCACTCTCTCTCCTCTCCTCTCTTCCAACCCTTCCATCCAAACCTTACTCCTTCCTTTCCCTCCCCACCCTCAACTCCCCCATGGCGTCGAGAACGTCAGAGACGTTGGCAACGCCGGAAACCTCCCCATCATGGCTGCCCTCACCAACCTCTACGACCCTCTTCTCCACTGGTTCACTTCCCACCCTTCTCCACCAATCGCCATCATCTCCGACTTCTTCTTAGGCTGGACTCTCCGCCTCGCCAACCAACTCAACATTCCCAGAATCGTTTTCTTCTCCTCCGGTGCGTTTTTGGCCTCCGTACTTTACAACTTGTGGCCTGCCACTAACGCACAAGCTCTTCGTTCTCTACCCACCCTTGATTTTCCTGATCTCCCCGGATCGCCCACCTTTAAGCAGGACCATCTTCCCTCCGTGTGGCGCTTCTATAACGAATCCAACCCCGAGACCCACTTCATCAAAGATGGTATGCTCGCTAATACCGCCAGCTGGGGTTGCGTTTTTAACAGCTTTCATGAATTGGAAGGTCATTACTTGGATTACCTGAGAAAGAACTCTCGGGTCTACGGGGTTGGCCCGTTAAGCTTGGTGGGCATCACTTCCAACGGTGTTGGTCGGGGCAACCCGGATTCTCATTCGGGCAATGATGACCACGTCAAAACGTGGCTTGACGGGTGCCCCGAAGGATCCGTTCTGTATGTGTGTTTCGGGAGTCAGAAGCTGTTGAATAAACAACAGGTGGAGGGTTTGGCTTCCGGGCTAGAAAAGAGTAAGACCCGATTTATATGGGTGGTGAAAACGGGTGCGGAGGTCGGGTTTATCCCGGATGGGTTTGAGGAGCGAGTGACAGGGACTGGGAGGGGTGTGATATTAAAGGGATGGGCCCCACAATCGATGATACTGAGTCACAAAGCAGTGGGTGGGTTTCTGAGTCACTGTGGGTGGAACTCGGTGTTGGAAGCGATAGTGGGAGGGGTAATGATATTGGGTTGGCCAATGGAGGCGGACCAATTTGTGAATGCAAAGCTATTGGTGGAGGACATGGGCGTGGCCGTTTGGGTGTGTGAGGGGACCAACTCTGTGCCTGACCCGGACCACTTGGCAAGGGTCTTTGATGAGTCAATGCTTGGGGATAGTGCCACGAAAGTGAGGGCAAAGGAGTTGAGGGACAAGGCTTTTGAAGCGGTCAGTGGTTGTGGTAGCTCTTCAACGGATTTGGATGCACTTGTCAAAGACTTGGGTCAACTCAGCTCAGCTCCCACCGTGCGTGAGTGAGATTAGGCAAAAATCTAGGACTACACCCTTTGTGCCACGATTCATGGCAAGTATCACTGAATCTATTCTCAAGTAATAGCCTTTTTATAGGTTAGGCAGGGTGCCAAAACTGTATTCTTTCTTGTAAAAGAGTTCAATATTCTCTTCAGTCTTTTTTTTGATAAGTTCTCTTCAGTCTTTTATTATTAAAAATCATAGAAAGAGAGAATTTTTAAGGCTTATAATTTGTTTTTGCAGCAGTGCCGCACACTATCTTCATTTTTGTATCTGAACATAACCTTCAACGCAAATGTGGTGTGGCTCTATGTAAGGTCATTCATGGGCTCATAAAAATTATTTTTTGAGGTATGCGTGAGATATCTCTCTTACAATATATCATGCGTCTCAGATACGTGAATCTTATATATTGTAGGAGAGGTATCACAAAACCGTCTCATGAGATACCTTTCATTTGAATGTTTGAATCACTTTTTGAAATACAGAGTTGTCTAAAATTGGGTAAGATGGTGCTTCATTCTTTGTGGTTGCAGAGTGATAGTGTAAGGGGAATGTGCTCTTCTTTTTTTCTACGAAGCACAGAAACCTGTCTTTGCTCCTAGTGTGGACTTGGTTAAAGATATAAACAAAGCAGCCATAGTTGCAAGAGATGTCTATTTTAGTTTTGTTAATCTTGTTGTAGGTTGCAACATGTAGCTCATGTTCTGGCAAAAGAAGCTTTGCTGAGTTGTAATTCCCAAATTTGGTTTTTTTTTTTTTTTTTTTGAATGAAAAAGGAGGTCTCCAGTGTGAGCTCATGAACCTCACACCACGTGACAGTAATGAGTAATATCACATGTACCACATGGGCCTTACTGGTGCTATTGCTCGAATCGCTCATCTTTAGGTGCTGGGACAAGGACTCCTACCATCAAGCGACACCTCGTGTTGTATTCCCCAAATTGGGTTGAAGACTATGTCTTAATTTTAAGTAAAAATTTGTGGTTTTCTCTTGGAAAAAATAAAATGTCTCATGCTCTCTTTTACCTAGAGCACATGAAGGATTTTGATAGACCAAGAATGTATTGAACCCTTTGGTAACTTAATTAATTAATTTAGCCAAGTGAAATTAATTAGATTCAATTACATGCAATGAGTATGATAGCATAAACAAATCACCAAATAACTAAATGCAATGGAAATTAAATTTGACACGGGTGATTCGTTTATGAATGGAAAAAATTACCGAGGCAAAACCCCACCGAGTGAATTTAAGATCACCACTCCCGAAAATTTACTATTATCAAAACAAGCGGTTACAAGTAAAAGGAATCCTAATACCTAATACCAACCTACAATTAAACCCTTACCCCAATACCCAATAGACTTGCAATGTAGTGACAATCTCTCCTTTCAATGCACGACTCCAAGTACGTGACTAACTAATCGATGCACAGATCCAAGTACGTGACTAACACACTAACTTGAGAAAGATGTTGGCTGTAAAGTTCTTCAGTTTATTCAAATAATGAAAATCAAGAAACTCCTTGGTTACAAAACCCTTGGCACAAAAACGCAGTAGCTTCTACAAAGAATATGACAAACTAGGGCAAATTTGTCTCCGGTCACAATATGCGTGCAACAACAATTGCAACAAACTTTGCATCACCTTTGACGGCTCTCAAAATAATCCTTATATATGTCTAGGGTTGTGAGAAAAGGAACCCTACACAGATACACTTGGATATGCATGAAAACAAATCTGGAAATCTAAATTTCGTAATTCTCGATAGATATTGTTTCTGTTGAGCAGCAGTCGAGTATCAGCATTAAACCTCGATAGATATTATTTGTCAAGTTATTTGTCGAGATTTAATAAACAATACTTTTTTACTTGTTTCTTGAACAGATTTGTATGGCTTCAATACTAGACTTAAACTCTTGTTCCTTGAAATACTAAACCCATCTTAGATCTACCCAATTACAAGTAAATTGCGTTTTGTTAAAAAATTAGCCAATTTACAATAACATATGTTCTAACAAGTTTCACATATATCCTAACAGACTTTAATATTTAAAAGTGAATAAGACATACTAATGGGTCCACCATTTGTCGGCCCACGACTTTTGAAGGTGTAAGAGCATTAGAGCCTTTTAGCATCTAGACTTCTAAAACATATCTTATTTCACAATCTCAAAAGCTACTTTTTCTATTATATTGTACCACTTTAGAGTATTCACATCAAGAATACTATAATGCTAAAATTGCTATTAATAATAATCAACACATAAAAAACACACTACATCAAACATGTTAAATGCCATAATTTTTTAGGCCTAGCTACAGTGAACTGCCATCTCTAACAACTCACTATAGCAAGGTGTTAAAAAAAATATTATTTGTTTAATCCCACACGCGTGCTCTTTCCCTTATTTTCATCACACGCTGCCTCTCTTCCCTCTTCTTTTCTGGTTCTCCCTTCTCCCACGCCTCATCGGACGCTTCTCCTCTCTCTCTCTTTCTCTCTCTCTCTCTCTCACTCTCTCTCTCTCACTCTCTCTCTATATATATATATATATATTTTGTTGGTTCTCTCTCAATCCAAGCCACGATGCTCCGTTCCTTTCACCCATGCCTCATGTTGCCTACCTTCATTCAACCCATGCTGCCAAAAACTGAAGTTCTTCCCTTCTCCCTTTGACCGAACCCAAAAACCAAAGCTTTTCTCTTCTTCCTCAGACCAAACCCAAAAACCCAAGCTCTTCTCTCCCTGACCGAACTGAAAACTCTCTCTCTGAACTCGATCTCCCTGTGGCTTCTGATTTGTTTTAGTGGGTTTCGGAAATGGGTCATGGTGGTGGTGGTTTGTGGGTCTAATTTAGAGGCATGGTGGTGAGATTGGTCGTGAGGCACGGTGATGAGATCAGTGGGTTGGATTGCTGGGTTATAATTTTGTTTTGGTGGATGGTTGTTTTTGGTAGATGGTTGTGGTTTTGCTTTGTTTTCTTTTCTTTTCTTCCTATAGTGGGTTAGATTGGCCATCGGTGAGTGCTTGGTTGTGATTCGTTGGAGGATAGAAATGGTATCGGTGAGTGTGTGGTTGAGATTTGGTGGAAGAGGAAGGTGGCTGAGATTTTGTTTTTGTAGTGGTTAGTAGTTTATGTGGTGGTTGGTTGTGATTTTGATGGATGTTTATGGTTATGCTTTGGGTTTTTATTTTTCTTTTCTTCCTACAGTGGATTATGGTTGCCACGGTGGTGTCTATGCTTGTGGTGGTGATGGGTTGTGGGATTTTTTTTTTTTTTTTTACATACGGTGGGTTGTGGTTGCTACAGTGATGGTTGTGGTAGATGTGGTGGTGGTGGAGAAGGTGGTTGCTATAGGTTGTTCTGTAGTTGTTTTTTATTATTTTAATGAATAGTTTATATTATTTAAATGAAGTAGTATAAAAGATAGAAGTTTTGATGTTAGATGTATTTTAAAGTGAGGTGGTATAATAGATAAAGTAACTCTTTGAGTTGTTAAAAGCTAAAATTTTTAAAATCTTTGACGTGAATGCTTTTACAACACACTCAACATCCCAAACTCTATTCTTTTACCACTTTATTTAAATATTATTTTTTTAATCTTTCTTTAATTTTTTTTTTTCCAATGGTCATAATTTTAAATAATCATCTTATTGTAACGGTCATTTTTTTAAACTTGACTTTCCTTAACATATATATATTTTTTGAATGATCATATTTTTGGAAATTTGTTTTTTCATGATAATCATTTTTTATTTGAAAATTTTTCCCTTTTTCAATCAAATAGGTTCTTTGAAGAGTGACGATGGAAATTCATTTTTGCTTCAACTAAATTAAACTATCAACTTATCAAAATCCATTTATGCGAAATATAAAATATCAACCTATCAAAATTCATTTACACAAAACATGAACTATTTTTGAAGAGTGACAATGGAAACTCATTTTTGCTCCAATTGAATTAAATTATCAACTAGTCAAAATCCATTTATGCAAAACAAAAACTGTTAACCTAAATATAATATAAACAATCAACCTATCAAAATTCATTTATGCAAAACATAAACTATCTATGAAAAGTGACAATTGGAAACTCATTTTTGCTCCAATTGATTTAAACTATCAACCTCTCAACCTATCAAAATCCATTTACGCAAAACAGAAACTATCAACCTTTCAAAATTCATTTACACAAAACATAAACTATCAATCTGTCAAAATCTATTTATGCAAAACATAAACTATCTGTGAAGAGTTACAATGGAAACTAATTTTTGCTCTAATTGTTTTAAACTACCAAGGTAGAAACAAATTACTGTATAAAATATGATAAAACCTTGAAGACAACATTGTTAAGAAATTATCACCATAGATAAAAGGAACATAAGCAAAATAAGTTCAAAACAAGACATAAATGTCGAAGATATGATATCAAACATAGAAAATACATAAGTATTTTATATAAACTAAAATGTTGTGATTACATAAGTGGAATATGATAACAAAATAATAAATCATTGCCACAACCTACTACCAAAATAAAGTTGGAACAATATATCATCTACATGTGTCAAACCTAAGTTTAGAATAAGCCACTACCAAAATAAGGTCAGAACAAGATATCATATACATATGCCGAACCCCAAGCCTAAAATAAGTTACTACCAAAATAAGGTATGAATAAGACATCATCTTCATATGCCAAACCCAGCTATTTACTCTAATTTTCGTCTTGCAAGGATTTGATCTTGGAGATTAAAAAAAAATGTATTTTTATTTATTTATTTAAAAACATGCCACTTGTATCCCTCATCTTTATTCTTTCATCATCTTTAATAATTTCAAGACGAAACCTTTCCTATTCAATATCAAATCATTGCTCATCCACTTGAACCCTTTCCTCTTTGATATGAAAAGCCTCTTTTTCTTGTTCAAGTGATTCATGAATATATTGCAATTTCTTTGCCAAGTATTCCCCAAAATCTTTCTCACCATCTTTTCTCTTTCGATTAGCTTTTTCAGCTTTTCTACCAATTGGTCTCTCGAGCACCATTATGTCATCATCATTACTACCAACTAGATCTATTGAACTCAGAGTATGAGGTAACCCTTTTAATCTTTTCTTAGGCATACTCCCCTTTGGTTGGTTCTTCAACACAAGCCAACAATGTTCAAATAGGAAAACTGCATTTTCGATGATGCTTTATATAGAGCCTTCACTTCATCCAACTATTTTTTTTTATTTTTTATTTTTTTATAAATAGAACATAATTAGTATCTTCAAACTATTGGTAAATTAATATTGTGACACCATTGCATTAATTTATTCCTTCTTTTGGTCAATCGCACCATTTTGATTTTGAGCTTCAACTTTAGTTATGAACCCAGCAAATTTACTTGTCTCCCTATTAATTGTTCCCCATCGACTTGATAGAGGGGAAGAAGAATGTGTGGTTCCAAAGGTATTGTTCTTGCAAAAGTATTGCCAAACTTTCTCACAAAATGTCTCTTGCTTTTACTCATTACCATGCATGGCATCCATGCTAATGTTAAGCTATGTAAAGACAAGAAGGTTGTCTTCATCTACACTTAAGTTGCCACCCTATTATGTTGTCTTAAGGGTGACTATTTCAACTTCTGACAAAGAATCTTGTATGGGCATTGAAGTATTTTAAGACGCACTTAAAAATGGTACCACGAAATTGGAATCTGCTTGTAAGATATTAGCATATAGTTATATGTCCTCTTATGAATCCATCCCTTTTAAATAGGTAATGTAAATAATAACAGAACCTACTTAAAGACACTCCTACAAGGCACCCAAATCACAAAGAATATAAAATGATAAAATAAGACAACTAACTTAAGAAAGCATTTAAAATTTCTCCCATAATTAAATTCATAAATGTAAATAAGACAACCAAGAGCAAAGAGATCACAATACAATTGGAACTTGGAAGAAATACATAGAGAATGGAGTTTTAACAATGGTGCATGGCGTTTTAACAAAACTAGATTCAAGAATCATTCATAAACAACAAAGGGCCATGTTTAAGATAGCATTCTTAAAAAGAGCTACGTCAACATCACAAGCTATAATTGACTTCCCATTTACTAAGTTGCATTAAGCTTTCCAATGTTTTAAGCCGAACTCGTGGGGTAAAAAAATGGTACTGCAGTGTGTCATTCCTCTGATTTGGTATTCAAATTATAGCATGAAAACTTTAAGAATTGACAATGGGAAGGAGTGTGTGAAAGCAATGTTAATGTTCTGGTAGGCTACTAAGAACTAGAACTAGACAAAGTGTGACAATTAAGGTTCAAGACTAAAGGGTCTCTCTCTCAATAGGTAAATTTAGATATAAACAGAAACTTAGTTTGTTAATCATTACAAAAGTAGGTCCCACATATTCTTGGCCAATTAGGTCACGATTATTTTGTAACTTGGTTTAGTAGGATTCAATTTTGGCTTAGCTACGGGTTTTAGTTCAATTAAAGGAATTTTGTAAGGGTTTAAAACTAAACATTTGGATGCATCCTAAACAAATCTATGCAATTACAACGAATTTCAATAAAACAAAAATTTTGGCTAAACATTAATTAATTCTACCTATCCCATACAAATAGGAACAAAATTAACCCCACTACTACACACCCCCTTCATGAAAACCAACACTACTACAATTAGTCTAATGGACCCACAATCCCAAATATAGTATCAATCAAATGAAAGATATGGATAGCGATACTTACTGGTAATTGAAGTTGAATCTGTGAGCAAACTTTCTAAATCAAACGATTGGTGAGCACCTGAAGTGTCCAATCTTGTGACAAAAAGCAACAATCTACCGTGATGAAGCTAAGATACTTAACCCTGTTGACCCAAACGATTGATGACCTAAACGGTGAGAGACTATCGCATTACTGAGAGGACCTAAACAAAACCCCCAACATTGACGGAGCTTAAATTTGAGATGACCCAAATGAAACCTTAACCCAAACTTAAAAACCCTTGAATCTTCTGTCTAAAGAGGGAGTGATAGTGTGGGCGCAAGGAAGTACGCCTCAGCCTTGGCATGGACCGAGTGGAGGGTGAAAAATGGAATCGCCACCTAGATTAGGTTTAGGAACCATATTGGGTGTTTTGGGCCACTCACTTACATACATAGGTCTGCATATCAGATTATGGATCTAGAGTTTGGGTACGGCTTGGGAAGGTGTTAGGCACCCAAGACCACTTGGCTTGTGTGCCGGCCTTCATTATGTGTTGCTAGGTCATATTTGAATAAAGAAACTATTAAAAGAGCCGTAATCTTTAACCCTAAACATACATTATGCACTTAATTAAAATAACACACACAACGTGTTAAATACCATATAACAAAATAAAAGGAAACAAATAAAACACAAATCAAACATTATTTTAAAAATGAATAGATAACAATTAAATAAAACACACAAGGAAAATAAAGTAAACTAAACGGCAAAAATACCAAAATAAACATGGAAAATAATTAAACATAATTAATTAACCTAAAATAGAGTAAAACAATATCAAATAATATGTGAAAAATGATTAAAATAATAAAAACAAGATTTTTGTTAAATCTGGGTTCGAGGTGCGTACGCATGGTCAAAACCATGCACATGCCTACTCAATGATGCGTACGCATCCTTTAGTACAAATCCTTAAAAATTACATTTTGCAAGTTGTAACAAACAAAGATATAACATGTGAGATCAAATAAACATGTTAGAAACCCTAAATGCTTAACTAACATAAAGCAAATAATATAAATATCAATATAAACAAATAAACATGAAACAAAATCAAGTAAGCATACCAAACTAACATAAAATAAATAATTATGTTAAACTTTACATAAAACCAAAAAAATAAAACAAGAACAACCAAAACAGATTATAAACAACCTAAAATCAAATTAACACATATAAAAAGAATTAAAAACAATAAACAAATCAAATATAACAATTAGAAAAGACTATATTAATAAACTCATGTGAATCCTATTAAACAAAGAAGGAGTTCATGGAAAGACCACTCATTTTGCTTAAGATTATGAGTTTAGAGTTTGTTTAACCGATCCCTCAGTACCTACAACACAAAGATTAGATTGAAAGGAAAATATAATTGAAGAACACAATAATTGTTAGTAATCACAACTCAAGAACAAAAGGTTTTGTAAAACTAATTTAAGAATGTTGAGGGCCATTTGTGGAAGCCCGGGCAGGAAGAAGGCCCAATAATGAGGGCAACAAAGAACTGACAAAATAGATAGCAAAAACCCATTAGGCCCAAGCGGCAGGAATAATGGATCACAGGCCCAACAAATAAATAAATGGGTCTTGAAGAGGCAAGTGGGCTCAAAGAAGCCTAGAAAGAAAGAAATAGCATCTCATGGGCAGTGTATGAGGTAGAAAAGTGAGAAAGGGCCGCTGCAAGCCCAAGGCAATGCAAACTAAGAGAGTAAGGGGTTTATGGCAGGCCCATGAACCCCAAAGATGAGAATAAGGTTATTGGGCCGAGGAAACCCAATGAAGTTAGTAAAAAGCCCATGGGAGTGTGGAATTAGCAAACGGGTCGAGGAAGCCCAAAGAAAGCAATTGGGCCATGGATGCCCAAAGGAAAGCCCAAAGGGACATAGGAGCCCATGAGTAAAAGCAAAACAGTGCCCATGACAGGCCACTGAGAAAAGGGATAAACGGCTGGCCCAAAAAAAAGGTACAGCAGGATTAAGTTATTACGGCAGGAATAATAGTTCAACGTTGTAGGAAATAAAGAAAATAAAAAATGGGTCAAAGAAACGTAAGGCCCATCATCATACAAAGCCCAGCTCCTGAATGGAGCAGGAAATTAAAGAAAAGCCCACATGAAAGGTCAGAAAACACAGACGGAGAGTCTCTAGATCATAGTAGACGCATGAGCAGCAAGCAGACTCTTGGACATATCTGGGAGGGAAGCACGCGCAAGGCCCAGGCACCACCAGCTTGTACCCAGCCAATATAGGACATGGTGGGGCCATGGGCCAGAGGTTAGAGGCAAGGGGGGTATGGTTTGGTGGTGGGGAGGGGGGAAAAGATCTATTTTATGGCTCCTACCCAAGCCCTTTTGGGAGGTACGTTGTGCTGGGATGATAGACCACCCAAAAGATGCAAGTTTGAGGGGAAACCGTTGGGTGCATGCCTTGAGAGTAGAGAGAGAAAGCATTTATACCGTGGCAGGAAGAAGTGTTACGGTATACAGAGGAACGAAACAAACCTACCTCTGTCTGGCAAGGGTGAATGTCGTACAGACCTGGTGGTTGGCAAGTACGCCCAAACCAGACAAAAGCGGTTTAGGGGCAAAATGGTAAAACCTTGGTCACGGCAGGCACTATAAAAAGGCCCTTGCGATGCCCTGAAAAAGGGACGGAAAAACAAAGCATTTATGAAGTAGAAAGAAAAATAGAGTAAAGAAAGAGAAAAAGATAAGAAAGACAAACATAGAAGAAAAGAGAGGAAACTAAGGGAAAAAGAGAGAGATAGTTCAATGGGCATGTACCAGTAGATCGGTTTCCGTCTCTCCCCCTTCAAATTCTGCTCTCTTCCAAAACGTAACAAAGATTATTTGTGGGCAATAACCATTCAGGTCCGACTCCCTCAAAGCCATTAATCCCCACGGCAGAATCTTTTCCTAGGAGATTATTTGCATTGAGAAGAGGCGTTCTCCCCTCTTTGGTTTTGCTTTAGCAGACTAAGGTTAAAACTTGATTTATGTCTATTTGATTAGTTCGTATTATTTTCTTTTCTCCTTTACTTTCTCTGAGAATGACATTATCACAACTATAATCATGCTTTATGCTTTATAAGTAGGGATTACATAGCCATTTGTTTAAATTATCAAAATACTCTGTTTTTTGTTATTGTTATTATATCTGTCTGCCGTAACTCGTCTGAAACAGTTCTGCTTGCTGTAAGTTTACTCCTGCCAGACAAGGCATAAGTTTGTGCATAAATTGGCCCAAGTTGAGTTACAATTGGGCCGGCCCCAACTCCCTTACTCAGAAATATTCGAGCCCATCACCACAGGAGGCAACCCAACACACCATACACAAAAAAAGGCCCCTACAAAGAACAAGTTTCTGGCTTAGAACTAACTAAAGAGTGGTTTTTCGATCATTAAAAAACATATTCAAGTCTGTGTGTGAGTTTAGAAAAGATGAACTAGGGTTTTAGAGAAGATGGAGACAAAAAAATAAACTCACTCTAGCTAGGGTTTTGATTGGAGACATAAGGTGAGTATTTATAAGTTAAAATTAGAGTTTTCAAGACTTTTTAGAGCTCTTTAGACGTTTCCAAGGGTCTAGGGGCTGGCCCACATCAAAAAATGATGTTTTGGGCCCTTAAAAATGAAGTTCCACTACCCAGAAAATGAGTGTGCATATGCATCTTTCGAGTGTGCGCATGCACACTTGATTCATGCGTACGGATACCCTAAATTTTACTGCTCGAATGACCCGACTTCAAACGGTCATAACTCACTCAATATAAATCTAAATTAGGCAAATTTGTGTTTAAATTGAAGCCCAGAATGTTTACTTTCCAATGAAATAAACTTCACTTAAAAATTATTTGTGGATCAAAAGTTATGGTCAAAATAGTAAGCAAATGTCATTTTTCAACATCGTTTTCAAAGCAATTTGAGCACTTTTGAGTTGTGATTACTTCCAAACTATTGTGAACTCTTTAATTACCATTGATTGACATATTTCAAGCTCATCATTAGAGTTGGGGACCAAAATTTATTAACGGGTACAAAATGAAGTGTCTATAGATAAAGTGATAAAGAGAAGAGAAAATGGGTAGAGGGACAATGTGCTAGAGTGCTAGGTTGAGCGGCATGGGGAGACAAAGAGTGATCAGTAGAGGCATGGGAGAGAAAGAGAGAGCGGCTTGGTGAGTTTTGGAGAGAGAGAGAGAGAGAGAGAGAGAGAGAGAGAAGATGATAAACTAAAGAGAGAGAAAGAAGGCATATATTTTAGGAGGATAGGGAATAAAAAAATATATTATTTTAGGTTTGGAACATTGCTACAGTGTTTTGTAAATTTAGGATGGTTCTGTAGCTAAGTTGTAAATTTCTTTACAACTAGTCTCCTGGATAATGCATCTATTTAATGGTTTAATGCTAAAATTTAGCATATTCGGAGTTTTACAACTCTGGATATGAATGCTCTTAGCATTGGGTGTTTAAACACTCAAAATGCTTTTTTGGCACACTAAACAACAAAAAACAAGCTTCATTCAATGTGCCATTTTTAAACAAATTTACAAGTATGCTATAGTGTTATGCTTTTAGTATTCGTTACTGTAGCATCTCTTAAACATTTTCTTTTATAAATTAAACTCTCTCTCTCTCTCTCTCTCTCTCTCTCTCTTGCATCGATCTTTGTGGGTTGTGGCTACGATTAGGTTGCGATGGTAGGGTTGATTTTGGGCTCGGTTTAGTTTTCGTGGTGGGTTTGTGATTTGCAATATGTTTGTGGTGGTGGGTTTGCATAGTGAAAAACTTGATGGATTTGGTTTGATTTAGGACAATTTTGTGGAATTTAATGGTGGAATGGTGATAATTTTGGGAATAATCGTTGGTGGGTTTGTGAGGAATTTGTATATTTTTCAATATTTTTGTGGTGGGTTTGTGGTTTTGCCAAAGGGTTGGTTTTATTTGGGTTTTGGTTGGAAAATTTGTGATGGATAGCTTGGTTTTGTTGGTTTTTTTTTTTTTTTTTTTTTTTAATGGTAGGGTTATTTTAGGTTATTTTTATGAGTGATGTTTTAAAATAAGAAATGAGATATATGGTGAATTATGAAAGTCTATTAAAGTAGCATTTTGTTGTGCTAAGAAGCATTTTTTTTAGCACACTAGTTTCTAATGCTTTTAGTATTTATTGCTTCTCACGACAATAATTCTTCCATGGACTATATGAATGTCAATAAGAAGAAAATGCAAAGGAAGACGTCTAATGCATCTTGCATATGTATCTAAATTTCTATCATTCCCTAAAGTTTGATTTTGAAAATCTTAGAGTGCCTTACATTACATCTAGTGGCATAGTTAATTATACATGAATTTATAATCCCAAAATTAAAAATTTTCTATTCTATAGGTCATGCTTCTTTCAAATAAATTATTGTATTATTTATCCCAAAAAGATAAATGGATGCTAACAGCCTTAAAACTCAATTGGTTGACATCTTCTGCATGCTTTTAATGGAGACATTTATGTTTCAAATCCCTCATCCTCTATTGTAAGTGTAACCATCAAATTATTTAAATAATAGAAAAAGAGATAAATAGATGAGATGAGTTAACTCTTTAATTAATATTCCAAAAATTATTATCTCATCTCGTTGGTTTTATTTATTTATTTATTTATATAAATTTATTTATAATTTAATAGTTGGGGAGAAAGGATTTGAACCCTAGTTTATTTAATAAAATGATACAAGAAATGAAGAATAAAGGGCCGATAAACCCAAGATAAGGTCTTAGAGCATTCATATCAAGCTCAGTACATTTTTAGCCAAATAGCTAGGTAATCTACTATTCACATACAACTATACCAAACTCAATACACTATCATTATTTTATTTCTATTTTATTTTATCTCTCAATTATTTATCATTTTTTTTCTCATCCCATCCTTTCCAAAAACAATGAATGTTCTCTCAGCAAACAAAAGCACAACCAAAAACACAAACTCCGCACTAGAAACTCATTTACACACACACACACACATCTTTTTTTTTTTTTTTTTTTTTTTTGTTGTCATTTCATCCTTTTCAAAAATAATGAATTTTATCTCTGGAAACAAGAGCACAACCAAAAACACAAACGCCACACTAGAAACTCATTTAAATACACACACACACCACTGCCAAGTCGCCGAATGGAAGGCTGATCTTGCTAGAGCATCAAATTTAACCATCAGACTCAAGTGACAACCATATCTCGATGGAGCACTAGACCAATGCACGAGATTGATGTTATGCACCACCATGTTCACTAAGTGCTCGTTTGGTTCAGCTTTTTGGGGCAAAAAGTCACAATTGCTTTTTCAAACTGTGATTTTTTTTTTTTTTTGGGGGTGTTTGGTAAGACTTTTGGATGTTACATTTTGGGCCCAAAAAAGAAATTTCTTTTCTTGATTTTTTGTATTGGACCCTTGGAGCTACGATGCGAAAACGCCATATGGTTTATAAATGTTACCTTTGGTCATTTTAAGTACTATCCCTAAACTACCCTTGTTTTTATTTTGAAATTCCAATTTTACCTAGATGTTACCTCGAGACACACATACCACTACACACTCTTGGTGCAATGGTCACCCCACAAGTATAAGTGCTTGTGGGGTGTGGGGAACAAGGCTAGAGTTCAAGTCTCTAAGAAGGAGTTTCACATACATATACACTTAGATTAGGTTAGAGTAGAATTTCTACTTTGTATCAATATATATATATATATATATATCATTTTTTGGTAATTTATAACTTAAACATCCGCTTTTATAAGTGCTAGCTAAACACTCAGCTTAGAAAAAAAAAATGACAACTTTTACCAAACGCTCTACTTTAAATAAAAAACTTAATTTCATACCGTACTTTTTAAAACTGTCAATTTTTCAAAAAGCATAGTTTCAAAAAGCTGAAACAAACTCATACTAAATCAACTCACCATTGGTTGGATTAGAAATTTCTCAACTTGACATTAGTGGATTTGGTTGAAAATCCCTCCAACCTGACCTTGCATACATGCTAAATAAGGATGTTAAATTAGATCGTCAGGTTGGGAGTGAAAACTGAAAGGAAAAAAAAATCATTTTTTAAAATCATAGGGTTCCTTATAATATGACAAGCGACATTGCAAATGTTGCACAATATATGATGAGCAATACTAGGACCATACCATTTTACACAACTTTGACCACAACTCGCTACGCGGCAAGTTGTGTACTACTAACTACTTGCAAGACAACTCACGATGTGGCGAGTTGTGAGTGGTAGCATTGCTCATAAATGATACATAAAATTCGAATAACATGTCTATCTTTTGTTACGTTGGAGAACACCATTACAGCAAGTATAGGAGGTTTAAATTTCACTATATCTAAAACATATATACTTCTTATATAGAAACAAACTTTCCTATCATTCCTTTTTAATCCGCTACATGGTAAAGATAATGTATCTCATGCAAGTGCAACTATTGCATGTAGTCACAATCTCAAAACTTGGGAGATATAATTATTAATATGAACAATTATGGTACAAGGCTTTTCACTCATTATTATTTAGTTAAATTGCAATTAATAATTTGAATTTGATATACGGTATTAAAATTGATTCTTCCGAGGTTTAAATATTTAATTTTGGATAATGAATTTCTTAGATATCGTAATTTCATAATACTTCATTTTGGGGCATAAAATATTTTCAAAGTAAATTTAAACTTTACTAGTTCAACTTGTAACCATTAAAGGAAAATTCGAAATCCGCCACTACAAGTAGGAATCAACCGAAAACCAAAACATTTTTTTTTTTTTGAGAAATGTCGCATATATATAAAGAAATTTGAAACAAGGAAACAAAACTTTTAGTTATGTAATTTTTTTTAGATACCAGACCGCCTGGGAATTTATTCAAAAAACGAAATCGGTGAACATCACAAAACAAAAGAGGAGCAATGTCAGCAGGAAGGTCTCCCAACCAAACCTTGCGAGCCCACAACAGAACTGGCTTTCTTAGCTAAAGCAACAGCAACAAAGTTTCACAAGGAAACTAATAGTCTAATAGATCAAGTGTTTCATATCTTCGTACACAAGGAAACTAATAGTGAGATAAATAGAACTTAATCTTGAAATAATTATCAAACACAGAACTGCATCATTTTGCATCAGTCAAATCACCCCATATTATCATCACAAAATTCATCTGTGAGAACTATTCGCAACACTTATACATACAAGTACTTAAAAATTAACTAGACGAATTTATAAAAGAACAATAGAGAAGAGAAATACCAAATGACATACTTTATTCATTAACAATAATTACTAATTTTTCATTTGTCCTTTTTTTTTTCTCTGCTAACTGATTTTTCATTAGTTATTCTTAGGTGGGTGGTGCCTTGGGGCATGGTAATCAGCATTGAAAGCTATAACACCTGCCTCATCAACCCCTTCAGAAAAATGACTAAAGCTTTTCTTACATTCAAAATTTGAGCCATTGTTCTCTTCACCCCCACATTTCCCAGCAACTTGGTTTGAACTTGAAATCATTGAGGTCCCTCCAACTGCATCATGCTCATTTTTCTTTTCCGGCTTCATAACATTGGCAATCGCCATTTTCCTTCCCCTGATTCCTAAAATATTGGTGGAAGCAGTTGCAGCCTTAAACTCACCGAGAAGTACCTGATAAATACATGACACCTTTAATCAAATTTAAGCAAAGAATGAAACCTAGAGACTAATAATATGCAAAACATCATACCTATCAAAATATCTAATTACCTTTGAACTTGTACCAGCAATTAGTTCCGTGGCTGCATTATCATCTTTGAAGAAGAAAAAAAATAAAAATTTTCACTTAGATAAAGCTGCTAAAAATTTCATTGTATACACGAAAATACATATAAATATGAAAAAGTAAGAAGTCAAACTTAATACCTATGGTTGAATGTGCCAAGGAGAGCAATGAAGTACTGAGAAGTACAAACAAAAGGCATCCGAACTTTGTAGGCGTCATCTGTCTCTCTCTTAATTTTCTTCTTTGTATATGTATGTTTCCTAGTTTCAAAATGTAGCAGAGAGGATTAACTGAAGCAGGATTTGAGCTTTATAGAGAATTACAGGCACTTAGTTCCCTAGTCAAATATAGGAATTAACACCAAAGTCAAAGCTTGCTAGGACTATTGTTCCAACATCCACCTGCTTTTCCATGTATATATATATATTTTAAAAATGATTGGTTATTAATTACAAATAGGTACAATCACACTAATATAAAAGCACGATGTGTCAGTTGGATTGCCAATTCGAGAATCTCAATGTAATTTAAATGAAAAGAATAATATGATAAACTGATATTTCGCATGATCAATGGTTCTAGAGAGAGAGAAAATCTTATTGATGTGCTACATTCGGTATCGTGGAATAGAAGATGAGTGTGTTTTGCGCCTGTCTGCCGCCATGCAATCAACGAGAAAAGGTTTGCTTGGAACACCGAGGTTGGCAAAGTCCAAGGCTAGCTCCAAGGCCCCATGCATGCTTTTCTATTCATTTTTTACTCCTTCATTAGCTAGCTAGTTTCATTGTTTTAGGCTAAGTAATCTTCGTTGACATGTACTTATATGTGAAACTTGTGACTATAATGGAAATAAGTTGAAGAACACACCCTCATAACTTGCCCTGATCGGTTTAATACAGAGATGGCTAACGTTCCTTTTCTTTATTCCTTTAGTTTCTACAAAACAAGCACATGCAGTTCCATATCTAGTCTGTGGAAAACGGGCAATTGTGATTAGACATACCAAGTTAATTGCCTGGAATCACTAAATAAACCATTATGGATTGGACCACAGAGTTGTTATGGAAACTATATATAGAACATAGGAATTAGCGGACCGTAAGCGTTCATTCCAACTTCATTTCAGTGGGTGTCCTAGAGGACTGTGTTTATGTGTCTTACTATGGGGGGTGCCTAAACTATCTTACGTACTTTTGCAAGTATCTTTCTTGGTCGGAAATTGTGCGATATTGTTATATTGAATGAAAATAAGCCTATATACTATATTCACAAGCATTTTCTTCCATGGCCCCCCGTACATATCAAGCACATAAATACAAAATTAGTTTTATTTGATAATATATATATATAAACAAAAATAGAGAAGTAAACAAATACAAAACGCAAAAAGGTCAAAGCAAATATACCAGTTATGAAGTCCTTCGTTGGATTGGTATAAGCTCTCTCTCCGTGCTTGAATGTTACTAATCTATGAGGCTTCTTCTTTATATACTACTCCAAGTGTGATAAGCTTTAATTAGGAGAAA
Source organism: Quercus lobata (assembly GCF_001633185.2). Lineage (NCBI taxonomy): Eukaryota > Viridiplantae > Streptophyta > Magnoliopsida > Fagales > Fagaceae > Quercus > Quercus lobata. Next base: position 73,216,703 of record NC_044906.1, on the reverse strand, counting down.
ATAAATAAAAACATTAGTTTCTTTGAAGTGTCTCCTCGTTCATTTCATGCTCATGAATGATCAATGCAATACCCCATGAGTCAATACGCTGGTTCGGTTCACTTAGACAAATTGTTTAATTTTGAAGCCTATATATTGAACTTTCTCAACATTGTGCTGCGTCTTTTACGATACTTCATGCGCATGGGAAAGGGAAGTCTTTAAGAGGGTCACAGTCATAGAGCAACATAGTATTGGGATGTGAATATGGGTGAGTGAGGATCACAATACTGATTACTCTTGTTTCAAAAAATAAAATACTACTGATTACTCTCTGTCCTTATTTTGAGGGAACAAGTACGAATATGGGCTTTAGCTATTAACTTGGCTCTGCTATAATTAACCTAGCTAACAAATAGTTACAGAAAATACTTTTTTATTTTTATAATTGGGTCGATAGTTGGGGAAAGATGGATATTGAACTTTGGATTGGAAACTTCAAGATATGCCAATTAATTGAACTATAAAACTCTTGATAATTATAAAAACAAACTTAAAATTAAAACAATTAAAATTGATAATTGCACGTTACTGGCTTGTGATTGGATCGAATTTGATTTAACAATTTATAATTTAAAAAATTAAACTTTACTCAAACTTTTAATTAAAAAGAAGTATAAAATTGTTACAAAATCTTAAATCTCCACCTCTGAATAACATTCTTTGAAAAGTAAAGTTAAGTCTAGATAACAAAATAGCAACCTCATTACAATCATAATACTACTTTAGGTTTATGAAAACCTTGAGGGGCTAAAACGAACCTTTCTAAATCATAGGTTGACAAATCGATTTTGAACTCAAAATAACTGTAGTTATAGTGTAATTAACCTGGGAAGTAATAAGAATATTACAAGAAAATGACATGAATATTGGAATCGTAGAATTTGTAATAATTAATCAATTATTAAACAATTGGTAGACACATTTTTATTTTATTTTTAATAATTAATTGGTAGACACATTTACACTCAACTAAGCAAAGTATGTTATGATATAAACTCAATTTCCCACCTTCAAATCAACTCAATATAAAATATTTTAGAATTACTTTACCTGCTTGCCTTTGATAAAAACAGCAGTATGGTCAACATGTTCATCTATGAAAGTCAAATTTTGCTATCTGAAATTCCTTATGTCTTCTGGGAAAGAGAGCTTCCAATTCCAAGTAATAAGAGTGACTCAGATATTTAATAACTAACATACCCTTTGTGAAAGTTCAAAAAATTATAGAATTTGATCAAGAATGTACGAAGTTTGGATTGTTTCTTTTTCCTTTTCTTTTTGAGGGTTGGCGTATAAAGGTTGTATTAAGTCTCCAAAGCTCCCTATTTTGTAGTGTTTGGGAGAGATGATTGGTAGGCACTCTTACCATCAATTCTTTTTCTTTTTAAGAGATTAATTCCTGGTTCGAACCCACAACCTATTGCTTTGGGTAGAAGACAATTGTTATCACATCAAGATCTAACCTCTAAAACGAAAAATTTATATACATTTAGATTAGTTTAGAGTAGAATTTCTATCTTATATATAAAAAAAAATAAATAAATAAAAACATGAACAAAAAAGTTAACAATTTGAAAAGAAAAAAAAAATTCTAAAATCCAAAACTAAATTAATCATGAAAAAATATAAAATATATTCCATATTAACAAAAATGTAAGCAACATAAAAGATAAATTTTTTTTTTTTTAATTACAGTTAAACTTTCTCATTTGGAACTTTTTTTAACTCATTATCATTAATGTTTGATTTTGTACTAAATTTTGAGAAAATTTCTTCAATTTACAAAATCAAATAATCCATTAAAAATCATCTTTTATCTGTTGCAAAGTAAATAAAAGTACTAATTTTGAAAATATTCATAATTAACAATGTTTTTTTCATAATTGTAGCAAAACTAGAAAAGTAAATAGAATTATAACCCTTCTATGATGGAAATAGCTTTAACTACCAAAATAAATAAAATAAATAAAATCATATATTACATTATAAACAAACAAAGCTACACATAAACAAAAAATAAATGCTCATGTTTTGGAACTTGATTTTAACAAAATCAAGTTTTGTGTAAATCTCAATATTCTCAAAATCAAGTTCTATGTATATTTTTAAGTAGAACTCAACATTAGCAATTTCAAGTTTTACTTAAATTTTCAAATAAAAATTTAAGTGACAAAATATGCATAGAACTCGACATTGCTAATGTTGAGTTTTGCTACATAGTTTTTAAATTAGAAGTAAATATCCATTTTGGCCCTTATATCTAAACTTTTTTACACACACACACTAAGAAAACTTAAAAAAAATTTCAGAGGGGAATGCATAGCCTCTCTCTCTCTCTCTCTCTCCATAACTATCTAAAGATGCTAGAATAGGATAACATTTTCCCCTTACAATAAGTGGGGGTGATTTGAGTCCAAATTCCCTCTATGGAGAGGTATAAACAATGCCATTAAGTTACACAACTCTTGGCACACACAAAAGATGATAACTTTACTGGAAGGAAAAAATGGATAATCCAAATTAAGTATTTAGCAATAATAGATCTTGGTTTAGTTGATCACTAATCCAAACTCCATGGACAGAGTCATGTTATGGCCGCGAGGGTTGGGGGGCATGCCCCCCCTAGACCAACGAGCTCCCCCCTTAAGTAGATATGACAAAACAGGTTAGAATTTTCTGACCAATCCGACCTGGCTCAAAAAATACCCGATCTGAACTTGATTTTTTTTACCCTAAGCAAAAACAAGTTGACCCGTGACCCGACCTGTGTTTTTTGCGAGTCAACCGACCTGTGACCCAACCCCTTTTTTAAAACTTTTTTCTTTTGGAAATAAAATAAAATAAAGACAATATTGGTTTAATTATTTGTTGTAAGCTTTAAGGAAACAATTGAGACATTTACATAACTTTATACAAATGAATTGAAAGATGAATAGTTAAGCATTCTATAATGAGTAAAGATTTTTAGATATCAAATAGCAAAGTACATGCCAAGATAATCTGGTTATAGTAGAGTTAAAAACATATATTTAAAATTGTAGACATTTGTGAGAAACATTTATAAGTATGATAATAGTGAAGCCAAAGTATCAAATTAGCATAAATTATGAATGATTAGACTTGTTTTTTAATAATTTATGTCCAAAATAAACGGCTTTTCAAAATAAATTATGATATTTCCTAGAGTGTGTGTTACTTAACAATGATATGATATTCATAAAAGAGACTAAATATAAATAAGTAAACAATCAAACTTTAATGTATATTCTCAAATTGAAATAGAGTGTCAATCACAATTGATAATAGATTATAAAATTAATTTTCAAGATTGTAAATTTCTTATATGTTTTTGTTTTTTGGCAAGTGAGTTATCCAATAAGTCATTTGTAATTTTGTTTTACATTTTGGGATGTTGTAATTGTGTAGAAATAAAACTTGTGTATTTGTTTTACTTATCTTTGTGTTATTTTGTTTTAGTTAGCAATGTTGGGATTTGTATAATTTTAAAATTATTGAATAATTATTGAATAAGTATTAATAAGTTTAACTGAGTTCGTTCTTGATATAAGTGGTAAATTCAAAGTATTGCATTTTACATTTAGTAATTTGTTGCATGACATTCTAAATGGCAAATGCATGTTTTTTTTTTATGTAATAAAAAAAAAATCATGTGAAAATATGTGTCAACCCGACTTGACCCGCAACCCAATTGACCTGAACTCATTTTTAACCTGCTTAAAATGACCTCACAACCCATTAGACCCGCAACCTAATTGACCCGACCCAAACCCGCCCCGCCCGGTTTCCATATCTATCCTTGAGTAATCTAAATTATTATAAAACAGCAATGCTATATCCTCTTCTCAACTGGGCAGCCACCTGCCCTTCAGGCATGACTCTTAGCCATGTGTAGTGAAGTAACAATCACAGTAAGACATACGGTAATGACATATGAAGTAAACATTTAGCTATCAGGTAGGAACTTTCATTTCTACATCTTGCATGCTTGCTTATTACTCCATTAGACAGATCTTGTAGTTTGAAAGTCTTGCTGTAATTTTTATTTTTTTGGCTAAAATTATTCAGTAAACATATATAATAATAATAATAATAATAATAATAATAATAATAATAATAAGTAGAAAATGAAGGACAAATTAAGAAATAATAGACTAAGGGTCTTAAAGTAAAATTAACTCTTTATTTTTATTCAAATTTAGTTCTTGATCTTATATATGCATGTGAAAGTGTCCGGATGTGTGCTTCTTCTCTCTCTCTCTCCTTCAAAATTTTTATGGGATAATAGTAGATTTGAAGTACACATTTTTCTTCCTTTTTATTCTTGGTGCCGAACAACAATACGTTGTTAAGAATTAGAAGATCAACAATCTACCAACTTGTTTATAAAGTGATTATAGTTTCTACTATAACTACAAGATGAGCCATTTCAGTTATAAATATTGTCAAAACTAGGTTTTGTAAAAAGAAAAAAAAATAAAGGCTACTTGATTTTGTAAATTAAAAAGGAAATTGCTTCAACGTATATAATCAATCATAATTTTTTTAGGAATTGAAAACATTTTGAATTCATTTTCTATAAATGATTGTTTTTTATTTTTTTTTTGGTTGAGAAAACAATAAATGATTTTTTTAAAATTGATTGAAAAATAATTTTTTTGTACCTTTTCTTGATTTATATTCCCCCCCCCCCCCCCCCAACAAAGTTAAAGACCTAGCTCCATCCCTATTCCCTATTGAGCTCCAAGAAAAATCTCCAAAAATAAAAAAGGGTGAGAATTTAGAATGGTGTCTAGCAATTGATGTGCTTAAGTCAAATCTATCTTTTTTTTTTAGTGGAAGTGTGGAATAAAAGTTCATTCAAGAATGGCTTACCATATTATTCTGGAACTAGTGTGTAGCTCAGTGTATATGCACGAATACAATTAAAAATAATTACAATTATTCGGTTCAAATTATGTTTTTTTTAGAAGAGGTTCAAATTATACATGTTATTAGTTTACACTTTTTTTAAATCATATATTTTTAAAATATATATGATTTAGAGTTTAATTGGTTTTAGACTTTTCAGTTTTTATATCCAATAATTCACTTGGCACAAAAATTAAAAACTTAGATGGACATGTGGTGAAAAATTGGATTTCAATTGAAATTTAATTGGATTTGGAATTTTTTGCTTTTTAAACTCAATAATTCACTTGGCACAAAAGTAAAAAATTTAATGGGACACGTGGCGCAAAATTGAGAATCTAATTAAAATCTAATTGGTACTTATGCACGGGAATGATGAATTGTAGTGGTGCTATTGATGTTAGTTTGGGTTATAAACATATAGGATATGGTTTGACCAGGACATTTGGAGGTACTAATATAGTTTTTCCTTACAATTTTTGTGGTATTGGTTTTACCAAGTTTCTCATTACATTTCTATTACGTATATAATTTTGAAAATCACTATTGGATACTATATATACAATATCAATTCACAATTATTATTTGTGAAATTCTACTAAATACAACAAAAATTAAAAAAATAAATTTGTCAAATAGTATCTACTAAATTGAATTGGGATAGATGCATGGGATCATTTAACTCAATTAAAGTTTGTTATGTTCAATATCTTCGCATACAAAATATCTAAATAGAAACAATATAAAAAGTATGCTCATTAGTTCAGAGAAAAAATAACAGTAAAAGTCTAAACAATTTAATTTGTATATAGATCTAAAAAAAGCGAAATCCAATTTTCTCTAAACTTTGGTGTAGACAAACAAATATATACTACCTAGTTAGTAATGGACTGTACATAATCATAGTATATGTTAGGTTCTAAGACTTTAGGTGTAAATGTATTAGAACTTCATTTTGTAATGTTGGCAAATCATGATCAAAACGTTTAGTTTTTTTTTAAACTAGTTCAAAGTATGTTTATGTGTAAAGTTGAAATCGAGTGTACTGCAAGATTTACTGTGTAAATCTGTCTGGCTCAATCGATCGAGAATTAGACTCGATCGATCAAAACTCATGCAGATTGTTTTTCTGCAGAATCTTCCAACTCAACCTAAACCCGTTTGACATGTAGGGTTTTATGTTTTGCCTTAAGTATAAAAGGAAAAATCCTAGCCACGTTTTATAGTTGTTGTTTTTACTATGTGTATGAATCTCTTGTGAGATTTATATGTATTTGCCTTCATACATACTTAGGGTTTCCAAACTCAAGATTGATGTTGAGAGCTTGGTGATCGTTTTAGTTGTTGTATAAAGAGTTTAAAGAAAACACAAGTGGGAGTACTTGTGGTTGCTGTGAATTTAAGAAAGAAGTAGTTCGTGGACTCGGAGCTATCACGTGGTCATGGTAGTAAGTTTCCTACTTGAGGTAGTAATAGGATATTAGTGGTCTAAGTTGCTATTGTGTAAACTTCAATTCTTTCATAGTAGATCTGTTTTACCTTAAGGATAACTAGGTTAAATCTTCCCCAGGTTTTTTACTGGTTTGGTTTTCCTGGATTATCATATTGTTGTGTTATTTATTTTCCGTACTTTACAATGATATGATATATTTTTGTTAACCTAGATTTGCACAATTTACTTAAGTTAATCACTTGGCTAAATAACTAGGTTAATCTATTTGAGTTTAAGGGGTCTAAAAACGTACAAGTGGTATCAGAGCAAGTTAGCTCTAGTGTTTAGATCCTTTGATCTAAGAGTTGATCCTTGACCCCTGTTGTCATGGAACACGATCACTCTCTTGTGATCTCACTTCACTTTGATGAGAACAACTATACTTACTAGAAAGTAAGGATGAAAGTAAGGATGAAAGCATTCCTGAAAATCTATTAATGAGAGTTTGGAATTCCGTTGAATACGGATGGGAGAAGCTCACTAATCCATTTAGTGAGTGGCAAACTTCTTAGAAAGAAGCAGCCACTTTTAACAGCAAAGCCATGAATGCTATTTTTAATGCTGCTTTTATGGAGGAATTCAAGAGAATCTCTAATGTTGAGGTTGCTCATACTACTTGTGAAAGTTCAAAAACGTGTATAAAGCACCTTTGAACGTTTAGACCCCCAAAAAACAACTTAACCAATTCAAGCAATATGTCAAACAACTAGTGTGCGGAAACTTAACATATGCTATAATATGAAATTGGTTAAAAACTATCTAAGCCATAACAAAATAAAATCCACAGCAGATAATGAAAAGGCAAAGATAGAGAGGAAGGAAGATGCAAACACAAAGACAACAAGCGATGTGTTATCGAAGAAGAAACCGAAGCCCTCGGCGTAAAACCTCTCCGCCGCCCTCCAAGCGGTAAACAATCCACTAGAAAATACAGTTGGGATACATGGACAGCAATAGACCTTCCAAGCCTAATCTACCCAGTGCACCTAAGCCCTCCAAGCTTCTTGCTCCAACGAGGTTGCGCCGAACCTTTTTCTTTTCTAGCTTCCCGGATTCCGCTACTAGACCGTAGCATCAGCCAATGAAGATTGGTTCCTTCCTAACTGCTTCCCAGAAATCCAAATAACTGTCTCACAGTGATGATGATGGTGAGAACCAGGTCTGGTATAATGCCTCTCAAGGATTTGACAATGGGGAGGAAGAGAGTTGAGGAATTTGAAGAGACTCTAAGGTATAGATTGCGAGTGAATCAATCTTGTTTTTCTTTAGGGTTTCTCTCTCAAAATTCTCTCTGGAAGCTCTCTTTCAATCGTGGGTAAAAGGGGTATTTATACTGGGGTGGGAGAAGAATGTGAAACATCAGGTTTAACAAAACAGGGGTGGCTTGCGGCTTGACTAAGTCGCGAGATCCAGTCGCGAGATAACCATATGGCCAGTTGTCCTGTTTTGTCCTGTAGTGCTCCAGCTTGCATGACTGTTCACCTTCCAGCATGCTTGGCACGTGTGCTGCGTCTGGCGGCTTGCAGCCGCGAGTCACCCGCGAGTCCCAGCCGCGAGTCTCTGTTTTCTTGCACACTCTTGAGCAATCTTCACTCTATCTCACTCACTACCCTTACATCAAACCCACCTAAATACAGGGTTACAAAATGCTGAATTACAAGCAAATTTGGCACGGAATAAAGCCAATTAGATGGTTGAATAAATTCAACCTTACAACTTGGAATATTTTCCAAACTGTGCATGAAGGCATAAAGGCAGATAAGATTAACAAACTACAGTATTTAACTTCTAGATTTGAAAGTATTAGAATGTTTGATGATGAATGTTTTGATGAATTCTATGCTAAATTGAATGATATTGTTAACTCTACTTATAATCTGAGTGAAATCTATGATCAACCTAAAATTGTTAGGAAGATTCTTAGATCCTTGACTGAGGACTTTAGACCCAAAGTGACTGCCATCACTGAAAGCAAGGATGTGGACTCCATCCCTATTAATGAACTTGTAGGATCTCTTCAGTCCTATGAGTTGAACCTACCTAAGACAAGCAAATCCAAATTAATGGCTCTTAAGTCTGTTGATGATGTTGATGTGAATGAATTTGATGATGAGCTCTCTGCTATAGAGATTGCTTACCTTGCCAAGAACTTTAGAAATTTTCTTAGGAACAATAAAAGAAGGGTAAGAGGTAAAAACAATGTTGAACCTTGAAATTTTAGGAGGAATTATCCCACTAAGGTGAATAATACTAAAAAATCTAGAGAGAAAGTAGGTCAAACCCCTAATAATTCTATGGGTCAACAATGTTTTGGATGTCAAGGGTATGGTCATGTGAAATTAGAATGTCCTACATTCTTGAGGTCTAAGGGTAAGGCTATGGTTGTAACCCTTAGTGATGATGAAGTTTCTGACAATGAGTCTGGTAGTGATGAGGATGGAACTTCGTTGCTTTTACAGCTACTGTTGAAGTTGATGAAAGTGTTATTGTTGAAGAGATTCCTTCTGATGGGGAACTCTCTGAGAATGCAGATTTGCAAGAAGCCTACAATAAATTTTGCAAAGTTGTTGCAAAGGATGCTATGAGTGTTGATTTAGGCTTAAAAAAAATTGCATCTCTTGAACTTGACGAGAAAAATATGCTTTTGAAACTATTAGATGGTAATGAATTGATAAATAATATGAAGACTGAGAACATGCTTTTTTCTTGATAAAGTTAAGAATTTGGAACTTGAATTATTTGTTGCTAGAGAACAAACAAATAGATCTGCTAGTTCCAAACTTGATCACATGCTGAGTGTTCAAAAGTCTCCATCAGACAAAACTGGTTTAGGTTTTGTAGAAAGCATCTTTGTGCCTGAAACTCATTTCACAAACTTTGTTCCTTTTTCTGAGCCCCTCGTGAGTGAGGTTGTCAAACCTGTAGAAGTTACACCTCCTAAGAAGATTAGGGTTGATCTTAAAGAGTCTAAGCCTAAGAATTCTACCCTTTCTAAGGACAAGTTGAATGATAGGCCTGCTTGGGTTTGTCATTTTTATAGAAAATTTGGGCATATTCATCTAAATTGTTTTAAGTTACAAGCCACTAAACGAGCAAATAAACCAAAAGTACCCGTGTCTCAAGCACAAGATCTTCTGGTACTTACTGGTGAGTTGGTAAAAGTTTTAAACCTTTATTCCAATCCTGGAGTTGGTCATCATTCTAATGTGAATAATAACTCCAATGCTAGAGTTACATCTAAAAAGTTTTGGATGCAAAAGGCTCAATCTAATTGAGTTCTTTTGATATGGTTCTTGTGCTTCATCGCTCTACTCTTTGTGACCATTCTTCTTTGTTGATTTTGTTCTCTTTGTTTTTCTAGGATTTGCATTGCATAACATTCATGCATTTCATTCTAGGTTGTCTTTGTTATTTCTTTTCAAAAATTTAAAAAAAAAATAGAGGAAAAGGGAAGCAAAATGTGTTTTGCATTATTTTTTTTGGATTTGAAATTAAGGTTGGCCATATTATCTTTAGCTTGGATGAGCATATTTATTGCACTTTACTAGTTTGGGCTTTGTAGTGCATGTTGTGTGGGAAGATATTTATAGTTTTTGATCGTTTGATTTTGATTTTGAAGTCACATGCCTTTGATTGTTGGACTTAAACTTATTGAGAAATGCATAAATAACCATCTCATCACTGTTTACTAGCCAATCATGAACACCTTAGTGCATATCATAAGATTTTGTGCTCAAGAAAAAGTAGCACATGAACAAAGAGAACATAAGGTGTAGCCTTGGTTTAAATGCTAAAATTGGTGTGTATATTATTTGGCTATAATTATTTCAATCAATTAAAATTGGTGTGTACGTTATCTTGGCTATTTTAATAAATTTCTAATCAAATAAATTTGGTTTGTACATTATGAGGCAAATTAAGAAACTTACATGATTGCAAGCTTGTTTTCTAGGAGATGTGAGAGTTATATAATGTAACTCTTTAGGTGATAGTCTCTTTCAAATTTATGTGATGAATTTTGTAGAAATTGTGATTGCTTACTATTCACTTATCACCGCACATGTATCTCAAGCTTTTACTAGTTGCACACACTATACAAGTTACTCTTTGCTAAACTTTGTACATGTTATTGTGTGTAATTTTGTTGTGGCCATCCAAGATTGAAAATTTCTTGATTTTAATGCAAAATGTGTTTGAAGTTTGAGATTTAAGGAAATATTGATTGAAAATCTTATTTTTGGGAGATCTGGGTTCAATACAAGTGTTTTTGAAAAACATTTCATCTCATACTCATGTATTCTATTCATAATATATTGTGCTTTGAGGAGTTTCTGCATTAAAATGCTCTATTTTTCAAAAATTTGTTTTTTCTAGAATTTCGATCGATCGAACATGTTTTTCGACCGATCGAAATTATGATTAAAAATCTGTTTTGAATCTGCTTGGCTCGATTGGTTCTGGATCAATTGAATGCAATTTTTGATCGATCAAATCTGTTTTTCGATCAATCGAAAATCGTCAGAGAGTTTTTTAAAATCATAAGTTTTTCATGTGTTCTATCACTATTCAAACTTTTTCAAAAGTTCTTTCTCTCTCTCTCTTCGATTGGTCAAGATTCAAAGCACGATTTTTGTCGTTTTCCCTCAAAAATTTTCAAGGGTTTTTGTCTTCTAAAGCCAGTAAGACTCTTTTACTCCTCATTTTTCATTTATTTTCATATTTCATGCATTTTGGGGAGAATTTCGAACCTATAGAAAATTGGGGTTTTTGGTGTTTTCAATCAATTCTTTCAAAATTGATCATTGGGTTTTTGTTATGGGATGTTATTAAACTGTTCTTTGTGGTTTAATTTGATCAATTTGTTGAATTGAGAAAATTTGAACTTTCTAGGGCTTGAAACTACCCAAATTAGGGCTTTTGTTCAATTGAGCATTAATTGATGAAATTGGCTTGTTTAATTGATTGATTTGGTCATTATATTCTGTGATCTAACTTGTGTAATGATCAATTGGTCAATTTGTTGGAATTTTTGAAAGTGGGTTTTCAAAATTTGGGGTTTTTGGTATAAACTCTACGTTCAAGCCAATTTTGTGTTTCTAAAGTGTTATTGGACTATTCTAAATGCATTAGAGCATGCATGATGTATTAATTCTGTTTATGCATCATATAGATTGTTATTTTCTATATTGTTTTCGCTCCAACTGTGTTTGATGCAGTCTGCCCTTGGTTTTTTCTTTCTTTTGTGTTTTTGTCTTTTGTCTCTTTTCTGTCTGTCCTTTCTGCTCTTTAACATCATGGTTAGGAAGACTAGAGCCCATAGGACATCCTTTTCTTCTTCTACTCCATCCTTTGATAGTGAGAGGTTTCTGAGTGAGAAAAACCAAGAGACCTATGAGAAGCTGAACATTCTTAGGAATGTGTGGGTTGAGCAGAAGGTAGTTTTAGATGAGCTTGACCTGGAAATTAGGAGAAACTTTGAGCGTAAGGGCTGGTTGCCTTTGTTGGATGTTGATCATCCTCCTCCAACTACCTTGATCAGAGAGTTCTACTTGGACCTCTCTGTCCACTCCAATGATTCCAACACTCAATATGTGAAGAGTTGGAAACGGGATGAAGACTACACCATTACTCCTACGGTAGTGGCCTCTGCTCTTGGGGTGCCTAAGGTCCAGTATCCTATCTATCCTTACGATGAGTCTCCTCTCCTTGATGACATCATGTCATATCTTACTGGATCTTCTATCCAGTGGGGTTCTTATCCTCGGATCATCTCTCACAAGTTAACCGAGATTCATTATCTCTTTTTTCAGATTTCTTACCATTCGATTTGGCTCATCTCTCATTTACATACTATTCCTTTAGAGAGATGTGCATTTTTGTATGCTCTTGTCACAGACGCTTCTATGAGTTTTTATCATCTTTTCATTCGTTCTTTGGTTGAGGTTCATAGGAGTAGTTCTACTGCTTATGGTTTGTTTTTCCCCGTTTTTATTCATCGGATTTTGTTATATTTAGGTTTAGAGGAGTTTCCGACGTTTGAGCCTGTTCATATCATTGCTCCTATAGGTGCCAACTTTCTTAGGCAGAAGACTGCTCAGATGCAAGCTAGCTCTAAACGCTCTAGAGTAGAGTCTTCCTCTGGTGCACCTCCTCCTCCTCCTTCTCCTCCTTCTTCTTCAAGTGATCTGGCTACTGATGCATTCATTGATTCACTGCTATTGCTGGTCCTCCACCTTCTGCTTTGGATTTTGCTAGCATTCATCGTATGTTGGACATTGTCATACCATTCAGGCGGCTCATGGTCAGCTTTTGGTGGATGTGCTTACCGAGCTTTAGGCCTTGAGAACAGATTTGGCGAGCATTAGATGGTCACCTCCACCACCTCCTTTTGATAATGAGTGATTGCCCTTTGGCAATTCGTCACAAAAAGGGGAGTACATTATAGGAGATTTTGTTGATAGGGGGAGATTTTTGTTGTTTTGGAGCTTTGGAGCCTTAAGCAATTTTATCAACCAATACTTACTTGAAATCTTGCTAGCACTACTTCAGAAACCTGGGGAAATGCCCACAACGTTTACTTTTATGTTCCTTCAAGCAACCTTTTACAAGGCCCACTTAGTTCCCCATTTGTGACCTTATGAGCTACGTCAAATCCAAACTCTATCTTACACTTATAATATTTCATACAAAGTTAATTTACCCTAGGCTTATGACCCGAGGAGCCAGACAAGGCCTAGGTTCTGTTTAAAACTTCAAATTTTTTTTTTTTTCTGTAATGTTGATTTACCCTAGGCTTGTGACCCAAGGAGCTAGACAAGGCCTAGGTTCTGTTTAACACTTAAAATTTTTTCTGCAATGTTAATTTACCCTAGGCCTGTGACCCGAGGAGCTAGACAAGGCCTATGTTCTGTTTAACACTTAGAATTTTTTCTGCAATGTTAATTTACCCGAGGAGCTAGACAAGGCCTAGGTTCTATTTAACGCTTAGAATATTTAACAGATTAACTGTCTCAGCAAACACATCCATAATAAGATATAACCAAGCAAGACATGAAGGGTAACAAAAATTATTAATAATAATAACGTCGTAAATTGTTTACATTCCAAGGGTGGGGAATTACATTTTCATCCAAATCTTCCAAGTAGTAGCCCTAATGCTAGCAATGGAAGTGATCCTATATGGCCCTTCCCAGTTAGGGCCCAGCTTGCCCCAAGTAGGGTTCTTGGCTGTCCCCACCACTTTCCTCAAGACCAGGTCTCTGGGAGCCAATGGCCTGGACTTCACCCCCTTATCATATGTCTGCTTAAGTTTTTGTTGGTAATGTACCATATTTACCGTTGCCACCTTTGTTCTTTACTCAGCCACATCCAGGCTGTCTAGGAGTAAACGGTTGTTCTCTTCAACATTGAACTGACCAGTTCTCAGAGTTGGTAATCCAGATTCAAGGGAAATTACTGCCTCTGCCCCATAAGTCATTGAAAAATGGGTCTCTCCTGTTGATCTTCGGGGTGTGGTACGATAAGTCCACAACATGTGAGGCAGTTCATCCACTCATTTTCCTTTAGCGTCATCCAACCTTTTCTTCAGCCCAGACACTATAACTTTATTGGTAGCCTCGGCCTGCCCATTTCCCTGAGGATAAGCAGGCGTAGAATACCCGTTCCTAATCCCTAACTCCCCGCAATATCTTTGGAAGACTTTACTATCAAATTGATGACCATTATCTAAGATCAGTGTGTGAAGAACTCCAAACCTAATGAAAATGTTCCTCTAAATGAACCTCTTAGCATCCACGTCCCTAATATTGGCAAGGGGCTCAGCTTCCACTCATTTGGTAAAGTAGTCCATGCCGATGAGGAGCCGTCTTCGATTCCCTATAGCTTGGGGAAAGGGTCCTACTATATCCAAACTCCATTGAGCGAACAACCAAGGGCTAGATAAAGGATTCAGTATTCCCCATGGCTGATGAATATTTAGGGCATATCTCTGACATTGGTCACACTTCTTCATATAATCCTGAGATGTTTTTCTCATGCTAGGCCACCAGTACCCCTGGGTGAGGGCCCTATGCGCTAAAGACCTTCCTCTTGTATGACTCCCATGTATGCCTTCATGCAACTCTTCCAGCAAGGGCTCCACCACTTCTGAATGTACGCACAACAAATATGGTCCTAAGTAAGAGCGCTTATACAACTTCTGCTTCTTAGATAGCTAGTAGCAAGGGGAACTTCTACGTACCTTCTCTGCCTCACACTTGTCTTCAGGCAACAATCTCTGATTCAAAAAAGTTACCATGGGGTCCATCTAGCTCGGCCTCACATAGAGGTTGTAGACCCCTACCAAAGGTACCTTTATAAGATTGAGCTGTCCATCTCCTCGATAATAACAACCCGAGAAAGACTTGACTCTAGCGAAATGGCCAATATTGCTAGGGAATTTGCACGAGAGTTCTGTCCCCTAGGGATTTGTTTCAATATAAAACCCTTAAACTGAGCCTGGGCATTCTGCACTTTAGCAAGGTACCCTTGCATCCTCTCATCCTGAGTTTCAAAGTCTCCATTGACTTAGCCCACGACTAGTCTGGAATCTGAGTACAACTCAACCATTTCTCCTCCTAACTGCTTGACCATAGCTACTCCTGCTAGCAGGGCCTTGTACTCGGCCTCATTTTTGGTGGCTAAGAATCCTAGTCATAACGATTTCTCCATTATCAGCTTCTTGGGAGTGACCAACATAATCCCTATTCCTGCTCTCTTTCGGTTGGAAGTTTCATCTGTATAAACTTTCCACGAGGGAACAACAGTGGCCGACATGAGCAATACCCCCATAACTGCCTCCTCCTCCTCGGGGGCACCCTTGGTGAACTTTGCTACAAAGTCTACTAGGATCTGTCCTTTTATGGTGGTCCAAGGCATGTAATTGACATCATAGGCTCCTAGCTTGGTTTCCCATTTAGCAATCTGGCTAGTGTAATCCGATTTCCTTTATAGAGCTTGCAAAGGGAGTTGGGTGTGTACCACAACGATATGGGCTTAGAAGTAATGAGGAAGTTTCTTAGTGGCATGCACTATGGTTAACATTGCCTTTTCTAGAGGAAGATAGCGCGTCTCAGCCTCCTACAAAGATTTGCTAACTTAGTAGACGGGCTTCTAAACTCTGTCTTCGTTTCTGACCAGGACGAGGCCAACATCGTAGTTTGTGACTGTTAGGTATGCATACAACACTTTCTCTTTATCGGGCTTGGAAGGTATTGGTGGATTGGACAAGTACTGTTTGAGGTCCTCAAAAGCCGTTACACATTCCTCGGTTCATCGAAAATCCTTCCATTTGTGAAGCAGTTAGAAAAAAGAACGACGCTTGTCCGCAGACTGAGAGATGAACCTGTTTAAGGGTGTTGCCATCCCAGTCAACCTCTACACCTCCTTGGGATTCCAAGGAGGATGCAAACTATTAATAGCTTTAATTTGCTCTAGGTTGACTTTAATTTCGCGGTGAGTGATCAGGTAACCCAAAAATTTGCCTGAGTTAACCCCAAAAGAACACTTAGATGTGTTCAGGCGTAGTTTATACTCTCTTAAAATTGAGAAAGTCTCCCCCCAAGTTGGCTAAATGCTCTTCTACTAGCTTGGTCTTGGCTACCATGTCATCAATGTATGCTTTCATATTCCTCCCAATTTGCAATTCAAACATCCGCATCACCATTCTCTGATACGTGGATCTTGCATTTTTTAGGCCAAAGGGCATCACTCGATAATGATAGTTCCCATTGGGAGCACGAAAGGCTGTTTTCTCCTAGTTAGACAATGATAGAGGTATTTAATGGTAACCCTGAAAGGCATCCAGGAAACTCATCCGAGGATGTCCCACTGTGGCATCCACTGGCTGGTCAATTCTAGGAATAGGGAAGGGGTCTTTTAGGTAGAATTTGTTCAAGTTAGTGAAGTCCACACACACTCGCCATTTCCCGTTTTTCTTTTTAACCACTACTGTGTTAGCCAGTCACTCGGGGTAGAAAATCTCCTTAATAGTCCCAGTCTGCTTCAACTTGTTTACCTTTGTCTTAACTGCCTCGACATGATCTTTGGATGATCGCTGATGAGGTTGTTTACGTGGCACAGCCTTGGGATTTACATTCAGCTGGTGATACACCAATCCGGGATCAATTCCTAGAACGTAGTAAGCATTCCATACAAAAAATCAGTATTTGCCTTTAGGAACTTCACCAACTCTGCCTTTTCTAAGGGTGGCAACTAAGATCCCACTTGGAAATATTACTCTTAATCCAGCCCTATTATCACATTTTCTAGCTCCTTTGATAATTCTCTTGATGTCTCAGTCTGCTGCCCCCTGCAGATCCCTTTAGTTGCTATGGGACTGGATCTTCAGTCACCGTAGTAGGACTTGAAGGCTGCTGCATTATTGCTAACACCAGGCATTGCCTAGCCGTGGCTTGATCACCTACCAGCTCTCCCACTCTCCCCTGAGTAGGATATTTGACCTTCAGGTGTAATGTTGAGGGCACGACACCCATGGCGTGAATCTCGGGTCTAGCTAGGATAGCTGTGTAAGGGGAGAACGCTTCTACTACAATGAAGTTAATCTGGACCTCCACATCTCCAATTTGTACAAGCAGTCTTATCATTCCTTGGGGGACCACCATTCTGCCATCAAAACCTATCAGCAGTGAATTATACCTGTCTAGGTCCTTGGGCCTCAAGTTTAGCCCCCGGTACAAATCTGGGTAGATGATCTCTACTCCACTTCCTTAGTCAACCAGCACTCTCTTCACATCATAGCCCCCAATCCTAACGGTAACCATTAGAGCATCATTATGTGGTTGGAGTGTTCCCTACTTATCCTCCTCGAAAAAACCCAAGGCAGGGGTGACCATCACCCTTGCTCTTTTGGGAGCCTGATTATCGGCCTCTATGTCACAACCCACACCTACTGATATAACCCTAGTGCCCGAGGTCCAATTATTCCCTGGCCAGGCAAGGATCACATTGATGGTGCCCCGTGCTGGTAGAGGGGAGCTACCCTTATGAAATTTAGCTCGTGAGTGGCTGAACTGCCCTGTAGGCTGATGTAGAAACCGATTGAGCTTCCCTACCCTCACCAACTGGCTTAGATGATCTCGTAGAGTTCTACAATTCTCAGTAGTATGCCTTCGGTCTTGGTGGTAATGGCAATAGAGGCTTTGGTTTCTTCTAGGCGGGTTCCCGCCCATTTTGTTGGGCCATTTGAAATAAGGCTCATTCTTAATTTTCTCTAGTATGTGATATACTGACTCTTTAAACAATGAGTTGACCAACTGAGCTCCTATGGATGACACTTGATTAGGGAACTCCCCTTAAGGGTGATTACCCTGGTATCCTCCTTTCTGAGGATCCCTCATCTCGAGGAACATTTTAGCCTTGCCCTTTCCCTGTATTAGGTCTTCCTCCACCTACTTGTACTTATCTATGCAATCCATTAGTTGGCGCATGTTCGAGGCGGACTTCATCGTTAATGACTTCCTAAGCTCGTGCTTGGCAGGTAGCCCGACCTTAAAAGTCCTCATAGCCACATTCTCAAAGTTTCCATCAATATCATTGTAGGTTTCCTAGTATTTGTCCGAGTAAGTTTTAAGGGTTTCTCCCTCCCTCATCGCTATAAACAATACAGAATCTACAAGTTTGGGGACTCTACTACATGTTATAAATCTAGCCCCAAAAGCTCTCGTTAGCTTTTCAAAAGATCCCACCGATCCTTCTTCTAAGGCGTCAAACCAACGGATGGCCATAGGCCAAGATTGGAGGGGAACACTTTACACAGTAGGGCCTTATTGTTGGCATGAACTACCATCTTCTGATTAAAGTGGTTGAGGTGCTCCACAAGATCAGTCCTCCCGTTGCAAATGGCAAATGTCGGTTGAGAAAACTGATGAGGGAGCTTGGCCTTGTTAATCCTTCTGATGAAGGATGATTTAGAGATCTACTGTAGGGCCTTACTCATTACATCATTCCCCAGGCCATGGTGGGAAGCCCTTTTCCTACGATCATGACTGCTCTTCTCCCATCTATCCTCACGTGAAGAAGCTGAATAGGACTCGCTAGATGGAGTTCCTGACCTGCGGCGGTAAGAACTGTCCCTGCTTCCTCTAGAGCCATCACTTGGTAGAGGAGATGGGCTTCTCCTTTTACGTTCCCTGCGTCTCAACTTGCTGCACAGGCGATCTATTTCCTGTTACAACTTCCGTGTCTCCACATCATGAGAGGCATGACTTCTAGACTTTGAATGACTTCGCTCAGTACACTCAGTGTGGTAAGACTCCACCACAATGCTTGGGGTATGTTGCCTATCTCTCCTATGCTCCAAGTTAACAAACTAGTTCTCCCTCAGGGAGCCAACTGACTCCTCCCTATCTTGGCCTATGTTAGCCATAGGTACTCAGGACAGATCCACCACAACTTGTTATTCCCACAGATGGCGCCAATTGTAAGAATCAAAAAATCTGGCAGCCCAAGCTCACTTAGAACAGTGAGTGGCATAGTTGAACGTTGGCTCAAATCAATAGAATTTGTAAGAGAGGGAAACGAACAACAAAAGGGGACTTTGCTCGAGGATCAAAATAGAGAAGAAAAGGTTAATCTTATAAAATAAAGGGGTATATATCCCTTTACAAGCTCGCCCAAGGAGGCTAAGTTTGTACAAGTAGTCACATTGTTTACTCTCCTTTCTCTCTCTTCTTCTTCTTCTTCCCTTTTATGCTTATGTCTTTTTGATGCTTGTGTCTCAATGCTTTTCTCAATGCTCCTTCTTTTCCTTATATACTTCTATCTCTATCATGATACTTGTTGCTTTTAACATATGAAGAAGATGGTGGAAGGAATCTGCTTAGTTGTGGCTTACACTGTTCAGCTATGACTTACACTATTCAGGTCACTTCCTTATTAATGTGGCTGATAAAGCTGTTGTCCACCATTTAATGTGGATGCAACAGGCTACACCAGACCAGAAGCTTCCCTAATGTCCATCGACTTCCTCTCTCTTTAGATTCCAACTCCCACTTAGAATACTATAGAGTACCTTGACTCATTTATTCCTTTCCTCGGGCTTGTGGCTCGTGGCACTCCCACACCAATGCTGCAACCCTTCAACTTCATCCTCAGTCCTCGGGCACCCACAAAATCTAATTAGATTTTCTCTCAACTTTGCCTATTAATATATATAGATATATATATATATATATATATATATATATAGATTGGTTTTTTTATTTTTTTTTAAGTTGTTAAGATAGTTACCTCTTTACACAGTGTTCTCTATGTATATGATGATTGTATTGGAATTCTTTCCATTTGAAATTGATCAATTTCTTAATCCATATTAAATATTATAAATCTAAAGTTATATTAAGTGCAGCCAAAATGAAATTGAGTATTGAAATAACAATTTATCCCTCTCCATAAACAGACGACTAAGAGGATAAATTAGTCTCTCAATGTTAAATTTTGTTAGAGTTAACAACAAAACATACAACATGGGATTAAGTGTAATATGTATTTTTAGAATTAGGGGTCAATTGTGCATTTCGATAATTCAAAGGGTTAAGTATAATTGGAGTAATAATTTAAGGTGAAAAACTGTAATTTGCCTTCTTAAGTAGCCTTGCCGCCTGTCCTGGCGCTTCTTGATGACTATGATTGGATGCAATTGCATGCTCACCACTGTCCCAAACAAAAGAGGCAATGGGGTCAGGGACATTAACGAAAGTCCAAGGATGGTCTTATTCCAAATAGCACTCACTATCCTTATCATGGGTATAAAAATTAAGTCTAAAGCTACCCAAATTTGTTAGTCAAGACAATATTATTCAGTTGCCAAAATTTTTTTTTCAGAGAAGGGAATTGCTGGTAAATTAAAAAACCGTAATTGTAAAAAATGAATTCCAGTTTGGGGGGATATGGCAACTGATCAAGCTTTCATTGTTTCTCTAAAACTACTTAAAAAAAAAAAAAAAAAAAAAAAAAAAAAAAAAAAAAAGGATTGAACCTTTTTTGGTATGTGGCAAGAAGGAGCGTGTAGGCTGTAGCACATAGCCAAAAGAGAAATGATATGTGGCTTTTCCTTTTTGCATATAGAAAGGGTTGAGTGAAGCTTGAGCTTAACCATAGTGAAAATGAAGATAACAAGTCATTCAAGGTTTGGATGTACTAATAATATGCAATCATGGGGTGTTCCCTCTCCTCTTAGAACTCAGACCCACCAATTCATTTTCCTTTTATCTTCTTTAATCCTCAGCCCCCACCATTCATCATTTCTTCACTTTTTTTGCTATTATCCTCTTATTCTTTTATTCGCTCAATTGTTTAGTCTATATACTAGTAAATTATTAAGCAGAAGAGTCATGAAAACGACTTTTAGCATTAATTACTCTAATTGGATTCTAGAATTTTGAGAGGAACACATATTCATATTACATTCACGCTCTAGTTTGCCCTTAAAATCTTTGTTTTAATTTTTAATTGGAAAATGTTAACAGATACCTTAAAGTAATTTGCTAATGAACCATTTTAAAAAATTTTTTATGGAAAAAGAAAAAATCAATTAATATTTTAACAAATTCTCGAAAAAAAAAATTAATATTTTAACAATTTTTTCAATTTTTCATAAAATTTATATCAAAACTTTCCTAAAATAATTTGTTAATAATTGTTTTATGGGCACCAATTAATCTTGGGTAGTTAAAGGATCATAGTCTTTATGAGTTGTGGGCTCACTCCACTTCCTACCTGCACTTTCAAATTTTAAGCGGTGTGAATTTCTAAATGGGTCTTTAGTTAATTTGGCTCCTATGATCTAATAAAACTCTCATCGCTAATTTGGTTATATATTTCATCTTGCCATTACATTAGCAACATTTGATTTAGAGAAAGTAAAATATTAAAATCATAATTATATCTAATTGGATTAATTTTGCCTGTCAAATTTGCAAATTCTTATTTTTCTTCCTCATTGACTCAAAAAAAAAAAAAAAAAAAGTTTCGTCTGAATCGTCTGATATCATTTTGTATTGTGAGTTTTAATTAATTTAATTGATAAAATTTTTATTATTATTTTTTTCTAATTTCTAAATTTAACAAAATGGATTTATAAAAGAAAATCTAGGACAGAAAACTAAATTCTTGGAAAGAAATTTCTAGAGGTCAATACTCCATAATATATGGGTTTGGTAGTTCGTACTCGTACTCGTACTCGATCGTAGATTCGTAACTTGTAGCCATCTATACATATATATATAGGTCCCGGAAATCACTCTTAGCGTAAAATCCGACAAAAATTCTTTCCCATGTCTTTGTCCTTTCTATGTTGTCTCTCTCTCTCTACACAGACCCACACACCCATAAATCAAAGCTCCAAAGATTTTCTCTAGAGCCAAACATAAACCATTAGACAGGCTACATATTCTTGAATTCTCCTACAGTCATTCTTCCACTTCTTTTCTCTGTCCTCTTACACACTCTCTCTAAGTCTCTACAAGCAAATAAACCAACTTCAAAGTCCAGCAGAGAGGCCAAAACTTTATCATGCAGTTCTCACCAATGTCCCTCATCCAAACCAGTTAATATATCACATACATAACCATACAGTTTTTGTTTTAATTTTGGGATCAAAATGGGGTCTGCAACATCTTCAATGGCAGCTAAGTTCGCATTTTTTCCACCAGACCCGCCATCTTATGACATCTATGTTGATGCATCCACTGGGAAAATGAGAATGTCCGATGTTCTTAATCATCAGAGAGAGGACGTGGACGTGGACGTGTTGAAGATAAGCACCAAGAAAGGGAATGAGATTGTTGCTATGTACGTCAAAAACCCATCTGCGTCTATGACCCTGCTCTACTCTCACGGCAATGCTGCTGATCTTGGACAAATGTTTCACATTTTCACTGAGCTTAGCCTTCACCTTGGAGTTCACGTTATGGGGTCAGTTTGTTCTATATATTCTCTTTTTCTAAGCCAAAAAGAAATCCATCTTATTGTAATATAGAAATTTTTTTCCCATTATTTTTTGTGGATGTAATCTCTAGTCATTCAAAGAATCAGTATGTTTTTTTGTGCGTTGCAGATACGACTATTCTGGATATGGACAGTCATCTGGAAAGGTATTTACTTGCAGTCTTTTACACATTTCTTGTGTGTATCTTTCATTTTTATTCCCCCTTTTTTTTCCTTACAAGTGGGGTGGGGATTTTAACCATGAAGAATGAGTTACAAAGCTCTTGACATCTTTCATTTTTACCATTAATTTACATTACATATAGGTGTCATATCAATTATTAACTTTAAATTGACTGTACAGATGAGAGAGATGAAATAAAACGTGGACAAAAACTGTGAAAATTGCAATTTCCTTAAAATAATATACAAAATCTTCTGCGTGGATGTATACAAATCTCATCTTTAGCCTGATTTTAAAAGGAATGAAAGCAAATTTACGCAAATAGCATTTTTTTTCCCATAAGCACAAGCTTAAAGTCATCGGTTCTTCCCAATTGTTTGTTACTTTCTGATCAGTTTAATGGATGAAAAGTGAGCGAGCTTTTTATGTATATTTGAATTTCATTAGCACTTGTCACTTTCAGAATCATGTAGACCATAGGGCGGTGTTTCCTTTTGGAAAATAATTTCTCAACTATCCATCCTACTTGATGCTGCAAGCTATATGTTATGGAAGTGGTGGGATGTCAGTGCTCAATTAGATTTGAATTGAAATAGTGGAATCATAAATGACAATCACATTATTTAGTCTAAATTTTATCACAAAGTCTAGCTTGTCTAGCATTTGCTTTGGAGACATTTTCACTCAGTTTCTTAACTAATTTAGATTATGACTTACGAGTCTATGATAAGTATTCATCCTACAAACCAGTGTCCTAAAACTTTGTCACCAATCTTCTTAATTAGATTTAAATGTGACTAAAGAAGCAGACTACTTAATTATCTTGTGTATCTGTATCAATAAGCCAAGTGAGCAGGACACATATGCGGACATAGATGCTGCTTATAAATGCCTTGAAGAGACTTATGGAGTGAAGGAGGAAGACATTATATTGTATGGGCAGTCAGTTGGAAGTGGACCTGCTCTGGAACTGGCTATCCATTTGCCACGATTGAGAGCTGTAATTCTTCACAGTCCCATCTTGTCTGGCCTGCGGGTCATGTACCCAGTGAAGCGAACATTCTGGTTTGACATATATAAGGTTTTGCCTCAACTTTATATTTTCAAACTATAGCTTTGTTGTTTTACATGAGATATAATTATGTCCTTTATTAAAAGGTACCTTTTGTTTCTGTTGCAGAACATTGATAAGATTCCACTAGTCAATTGCCCTGTTCTGGTAATTCATGTGAGTGTGGCTTTTGTTTGATCTTCCATGCCAATTCAATCTCATAGTAAAGGTATCTTGAGCATGTTCCCTGCTTTCATGGCCTGACAGCACAAGGGTTACCTTTTAGTTGGGTCAAATCAATATATGTAAAGGTTATTGCCCTCTCATAAATGGAAATTTATATAGGTTTCGCCAATAAATATACTTAAGAATTCCTGATATGTATGCATGAGATCTACCAGTGATTGCATATTTGGCTATGGACCAACCTGCGTGGTCAATGGTACAGGGGTGTATAGACTTAATAAATTCTTATTAATCTGTTTCTTTCCATACTAAAAATTTTACGAAAGCGATTCTGTATGTGGGATTTAATGAATATAATTTAAAATATTTCATATCCTACAAATTGACATGATAATGCGAGAACCTATTAATCTGTGTTTTCCAGATGCAAACCTTTATGAATGTGGTTCTATAATGTGGCCTGTAATAAGTACAATTTCAGAAAATTTTAGGATCTATAAATTTACATGACAATGTGAGAATGGCTGGCTAGCAATCCAGCCACTTCATACTGGTTAGTAAGACGCATTCTTGACAAACTTGACACCCCTAATGGCTTTAACCCCAAACACGTAGGACTTGTACTACAGCCATAAAATTCCAGAACCCTATTTTCTTCCCCAAAAATTTTGACATTATAAGAAACTAATTTAGTTAAAGGGATTCTAGTCAGTGCTCCGGGTGACACTCTAATTGATAATGGCAGGGAACAGAAGATGAAGTAGTGGATTTCTCCCATGGTAAGCAGCTCTGGGAGCTTTGTAAAGAGAAGTATGAACCTTTGTGGGTCAAAGGAGGAAACCACTGCAACTTGGAACTCTATCCTGAGTACTTAAAGCATCTCAGGAAATTCGTATCAGCCATAGAAAAACTACCGCGTCCTCAGTTTGTTTCTGAACAAAGTACAGAACAATTATCAGAGCAGTCACTGACTGCCACAGACCAAAAGTCCAGAGCAAGCACAGAGCTTAGAGAGAAGTCTAGGCCAAGTACTGGGCAGAGAGAAAAATCTAGGCTGAGCACAGACAGTAGGGAAAAATCAAGAACCAGCACTGACAAGAGGGAGAAGTCAAGAAGGAGCATGGAACGGTCTGGAAAGGCAAGGAACAGCACAGATCAGTCAGAGAGAGCAAGGAATAGCTTTGACCGGTTAGTTGAACTATTTAAGAAGCAACATTATCTCCTGCATTGAATATATGCATCATTCCTCTCACATTGTATAGACTTCATAGTCTTATGGGATCCACATATTGTGTGTCTGAGAGAAAAACGATGCATATATCCGATACATGAGATACCTTATCATTTAAGAAATTTGATTCATTTTCTCTACCTTTTTCATTACCTTATTCATTGCTGCACTGATGCCTTAAGCTCTCTAAACAAATATGTCAATGTGACTAACTGTTGGAACCAATCATGGCAGCTTGGGAGACATGGTGAGATCAGTTGGATTATGTAATGTGGATTGTTTGAAGCAGACAGCTTTGGAGGCCTGAGGTTAAATGGTTAAAAGATTCAGTGCTTGTGATTGGGTTGTACATTTCTGTTGGACTTCCATGTTTGGTTGATTGGTTGGAACTATTACAGGAAAAGGTGAGGTCCGTGAGGAACATTCCAACTTCCGAGTGTTGGTGGTTCAGGAGGGCAAGTTGTTTTGGCACAAAGTAAAATTTGTACATCTGTTTCAGATTTCATAAATTCATTTGGAATTATAACATTTTGGCAAATTTGACTTTCAATTTGAGACATACCCATATGCCTAATGTCTATACAGTGGATACAAATAGATTTGACCTGACAATTTGCTCCAAGCCACTTGAACTCTTGTATTATGAAATAAATCGCATTCATGACTTCAACAACTGCCTTGAAAGTTTTTTCTGTGATGTGGCGAATAAGAAAGGCCCTAAGGTTTCATGGTGAGTTTGGTTCAAAATTTTGAAATTGTGCCTTTTGAGAAAAAAAAAAAAAAAAAAAAAAAAAAAACTTTTGTTATTGCTACTCACTTATTCTAATGTGAAAAAACATAAAAAATTATGCTACAAGACCCAAAAGACACCATTTATAAATATTACCAAAAACATTAAATCAGGTTTTGAAATCGCAAACGTAATTTTTTTTTGTCTAAAACGTGTTAACCAAACGGGTACATAGCCTTAATCACTAATGAGAAACATCATATTAAGATGGTATATTTGAACTTACGAGTTATGATGGAAATAGAGAAATCTTTCAAATTTTACCTATACCTTTACCTATGATTAGATTTTTAAAATTTACATTTAATAAAAAAATATATAAAATGAGTTTGAAGTGTTTTTTTTTTTTTTAACTCCACGAAGCTGGATTAGTTTTATTTTTTATTAATAAAAAAAAAAAAAAAAAAAGGAAAAAAGGAAGAGGATATTGTGGATGCTGAAATGGCAGCATCTTGGCCTCACAAAATTGCACACAAATAGCTCCCTCTACAGTAGTGCAGCTAGTATGAAATACCAATAATATCCTCAGGCTGTGTGCAATTTATGTCTAGAACCCTCTATTCTCTTCTTCTTCTTAAACCCCTAGCAAGCACAGCATATAATATAAGAGGAAGAAAGTCACACGCACTCTTTCAAGTCTCAAGTGTCAAGGCCAAAGGAAGGGTTTTGAGAAAGTTTGTGGTTTGTCTAGGAATTAGAATTTAGAAGAAAGGGGTTTTCAATGGCTCCAGTGCTGAGTAGAAGCCTAGCTACTGCTTCTCTAGCTTCACTTCCCTCAGCCTCCTCATTTTTACTGAGAAACAGCAACAGGGTTTTAAATCTCACAACTGCCTTTGTGCCACAAAATGGTCTCAGAAAGCGCTTTTCCTCTTCTGGGTTGAAGTGGAAGTATGAGAGAAGAAACCACCGGTTTGCGCTGCGGTGCGAGGCTGCCGCTGTGGCCGAGAAAGAGGCCGCCGACGACACTTCTGGTGAGAAATTTGAGTATCAAGCTGAGGTCCGTCTCTTTTCCATTTTCCCCTTTCAATTTCTTATACCCTCTTTGCTTGTTTCTAGTATAGGGATATCAAAGTTTCAAAAGTAGACTCTTTTATTCTTACTACTACAACTCTATCCAATAACTTCCACTTATTATTTCTTCTTACCAATTTGATTGATCTTTTGCACTCAAATTCTGTTTCTTCTTTTTTAAAAAATGAATATCAAAATTCGATTTTTTTTCCCCTTTTCGTTATCATGTTTTGGGCAGTAATCTGCTCACCTAATTTGGGTTTTTTTTTTTTTTTTCACTAACGAAATACAAGATGAAAACTTTGATGAGAACTCCTTTGAACTTCTAAATGGTTGAAAGTTTTGTTTTCATATTCGTCTTTGGTTTTTATGGGCTTTAGAGGGTCCAATTTGTTATGAGTTTTTAGTTGAAAGTTGATACATTATGACAAATTGCAGGTCAGTCGCCTCCTAGATTTGATAGTTCATAGTCTATATAGCCACAAAGAGGTGTTCCTTCGAGAGCTTGTGAGGTGAGCAAATGCCTGCTTGTGCTTGTACAATATACACTCTAATATCTTTCTTTTGTAGAACTTAATACTTGGGATTTATATGAGTGACATCTTGCAATAAAAAAAAGCTCCATTTTTGTGTTTCTCATCTTCATAAAATGTATGATTGCGTGTGCGTGATTAATTCTGAGATTGTGTTTTGATCTATATGTTCACTTTATTCTGTTCTCCTTTTGCAGTAATGCAAGTGATGCTTTAGACAAGTTAAGATTCTTAAGCGTGACTGAACCCTCGCTGCTTGGAGATGCTGGTGATCTAGAGATACGTATCAAACCTGATCAAGACAATGGGACTATCACTATAACGTATGGTGATGCTAAATTTTAGCTCATTCTTTTCCTGGATAATTGAGTGGTATTTTTGAGATGGGATCTTATGAATTTGCAGAGATACTGGTATTGGAATGACCAAAGAAGAGCTCATTGACTGTCTTGGAACTATTGCTCAGAGTGGTACTTCAAAGTTCTTAAAGGCTCTGAAGGTACTTTTAAACTCTTTTAACCATAGGGTGCATTATTTTATTTCTTCCTGTGTGACTATTTTCAAGTTCTATGCTGCTTTGGAGCTTACACTTCCAGCCTTAAAATTTGCTAGGAAAATAAGGATCTTGGAGCAGACAATGGTCTGATTGGTCAATTTGGTGTGGGGTTCTATTCTGCCTTTCTTGTTGCTGAGAAGGTAACTTTTATAATTAAACTCAAGTCTTGTTGCAATTTTAAATTCCTTTTGAAGCTTTTAATGTGAATGCTTTTACTGGGTGGCCACTAATTGTGCTTAATTTGTGTACATCATACACCATTAATTAGGTTGTCGTATCTACAAAGAGCCCTAGATCAGATAAGCAATATATTTGGGAATCTGTTGCTGATAGTAGCTCGTATATGATTAAGGAAGAAACTGACCCTGAAAAGTTCCTACGTCGTGGAACACAGATCACACTCTATTTAAGGGTATGCCACTCGTCTTTTATTCTTTTAATGAGATAGATTGTGCATGTTCCTATCACACTCTGCTTGTTTCAATGGAAAACAAAATAATTGAGCGGAGCTTCTTAAGATGTTGCTGGAAGACTAGCAGCTTATCTTGTAATGGATATAGGACTAAAAGTCTAAAAACATCCTAATCTGTTGTTTTTCTTGCAGGGAGATGACAAGTATGAATTCTCAGACCCAGCTAGGATTCAGGGTTTGGTAAAGAATTACTCTCAGTTTGTTTCCTTCCCAATTTATACATGGCAAGAAAAATCAAGGACTGTTGAGGTGAGACGCCTTAAATTATCCTCTCTGTCAGGAAGGTTATTTGGGAGATTGAAAACAATTAGCTACTTGTTTTTTAAACACCACAACACCCAACCCCACAACCCCCCCCCCCCCCCCCCCCACAAACACCCAACCCCCAAACTAATTCTAATTTTACTTTGTTAGCTACTTAAGAAATAGTGACAAACAAGGGTGTTACTCATAATTTTAGGAGTATTGGTGAGATCTTCATTCTGGGTCATTTTGTCTAGCTCAGTTATTAGAGTGTCTCACTGTCTTAATCTCCTGATGTAATCTTAACTTATGTCTTCATCACCGATGGTTTTAGAACCTAGGTTCTGAATACAATAAAGCAAACCTCTTGTTGATTTGGTATCCAGTATTTACTAATTTAAACTTGTGCAGGTGGAAGAGGAGGAAAAATCAGAAGAAGGAGAAGAATTGAAGCCAGAGGTAGTTGACTTGGCATTCCCAATTGTGGGCATTGCACTTTTCTCAGTATGGTTTTGAGTGTGTTACTTTACTTTTGACTAGGGTGAAAAGAAAATGAAGAAGACTACGAAAACTGAGAAGTATTGGGACTGGGAATTAGCCAATGAGACAAAGCCAATTTGGGTGAGTTTAAGCTGTATCTGCTTTCAAAGGTCATGATATATTGTAGTTATTTTCTTTTATAGAGATATCACTTAATGGCATGTGGTTTGCATAATCCCTTAGTTGGATTTGTTTTTATGTACATATTCTATTTTAGCTTACCTTGTCCCCTGCTGTAGATGCGGAATCCAAAGGAAATCCAGAAGGATGAGTACTATGAATTCTACAAGAAGACTTTCAATGAATTCTTGGATCCGGTTGCATACACTCACTTCACCACTGAGGTACGTAGGGTTTATTTATTTATTTATTTGTATTTTTTTGGTAGCCATATCTGCAGTTAGGAATTACTTTACTCTGAAAACTGTGCAGGGTGAGGTTGAGTTTAGAAGTGTCCTCTATATTCCTGGGATGGGCCCTCTTAACAATGAGGATGTGGTCAATCCAAAAACGAAGAACATACGTTTGTATGTGAAGCGTGTATTCATCTCAGATGACTTTGATGGTGAGCTGGTAAGTTTTAACATATTAACTTGAGATTCTATGAAATTACCCTCTCTGGTCTGAGTTTTATATTAATGATGTCTTTTATCACTTATACATTAGAGATGTAAAATTAATTTGTTATATATAGAGGATATTGGTGGTAACTATTATGTCTGTATTTTAACCCCAAGGGGTTGGCTTAGTGGTTCATAAGGCCTTATGATATCTATGAGATCTTGGGTTTGAAATCTCTTGCCAATGTCTTGGGGTTACCTCCAAGGGATTTCTCTTTGTAATTACCTAGTGTGTATGGGATGGAGGGACTACATATACCTGAGGGAATAGTTAGATTCTCGAAGAGGTCTGGCTACCCTTGTTTGTATAAAAAAAAAAAAAAAACTAGTATTTCTGTATTTTACTCGGAGAAACTTCCATAATAACCTGTACAATGTAACATTTATGCATTTGAGTTATGTTTGTGAACTTTTGAAGTATTGCCATCTTTAAAATTATGAAACCTGAAAAGCGAACAGAAAGGGGACTCTAGATGGAAATGTTTATGTTTGCCAAAAAGTTATGCTTTGAACCTTTCTTGTTTACAACATATAGAAGCGAGAATGCAAAAATCAAGCTGAGAAAACCTGTATTTCTGAACATTGAAATCTAAATTGTCTTTAGACATTACAAAGGAGTTGTACATCACCACTTGCAAAAAGCTCAAGACAGAGGGAGCAGTTATATATACTTCTGTGTCTGTGAATTTGTAGTATTAAGTACGACATAGACATAGTTTTCTATCTGTTTGCATGCTTAAGAATGACAAACAGTTAAAAGAACAGAATTATTACAATGCTTTTCTTAACAAAATTGCATGGTACTTTGTTTTTGATTTTTTAATAAGTGAATGCACTTAATCTTTCTTTTAAGTTTCTACTTTCTAGTTCTATATTGAGTATTGGATACTGCTTCAAAAGGTCTCATTCCCTCAAGTGTTTGTCATGCCACTTTTTTAGTAGGAAAAAATTTCCTACAAATCTTCTGGAAAAGCCTTTTGCCCTTTTAATTATAAGGATTGATGTGGTTTTGAAGAATACAGAAATACGAACTCTTGTACCCATATGGGGTTGAATCTATAGTTTTTACATTCTCAAGCTTCTGGGATAAGAAATAAAGATACAAGTTGTCACTTGCCTTCTGTGTCTAGAAAAATTAATTTCTTATGTCTAATGATACCTAACTGTTGCATATTGATGCTTGCTTACATTATTATTATTTTTATTTCTCATAGCACTGAATTAGAATTGGGTGTTTGATTTGCAGTTCCCGCGCTACTTGAGCTTTGTGAAGGGTGTGGTGGATTCAGATGACCTTCCTCTTAATGTTTCTCGAGAAATACTTCAAGAAAGCCGAATTGTAAGACCAAGTTTGTCAACATTTCTGTAGTATATACAGGAAAAAAAAAAAAATCACAGACATGTACAGGCACTTTATGATATAACTACTTTACAATTTATGTGCATTTCTCAGTTATCAAGGGTTTATAATATCTCTGTTACCGACTTGTAGATTGGTTTAAAGCTCTATTATTGTATGTTTTTCTTATCTCTGTATATTTGATATTTTCAGGTAAGAATAATGAGGAAGAGACTTGTCAGGAAAACATTTGACATGATTCAAGATATCTCTGAAAGTGAAAATAAAGAGGTCTGTATCGATAAAATCTTGCCTTTCCCTTTAAGCGTTTCAACTGAGGCTTCTTAATGGACATTGAAAATTAATATTCTGATTCCAGGATTACAAGAAATTTTGGGAGAACTTCGGCAGGTTAATAAAATTAGGATGCATTGAGGACTCTGGAAATCACAAGCGCATAACTCCATTGTTGCGGTTCTACACTTCAAAAAGTGAGGAGGAGCTGAAAAGCTTAGATGATTATGTTGAAAACATGAGTGAAAACCAAAAGGCTATCTATTATTTGGCAACAGACAGCTTGAAAAGTGCCAAGACTGCTCCTTTCTTGGAGAAGTTGTTGCAAAAGGACATTGAGGTATGCATTCTATATGGTATTTTGGTGGGACTATATTAAGCTCACTGCATACTGAAAGAATTTTGGGTTGAACAGTTGTAGGAAAAATGATTGAAGTATTTATTTTCCTTAGTTAAATACAAATGTTAAGCATGGTTTATTTCCTGTCATTCTAGATACCGTTGGTTGCTGTTAAGCTAGACAACTTATTCCTATTGAAAAATGTTTCTTTTCCTTTTTTTTAGGGGCAAATTTATTTAATATTTACATCCTTTCTGGATTGCTGCTGTGGGTTATATATTTTAGGTTCTGTACTTAATTGAACCTATAGATGAAGTCGCCATCCAGAACCTGCAGACTTACAAAGAAAAGAAATTTGTTGATATTAGCAAGGAAGATTTAGAGCTTGGTTAGTACTTTCTTCTTTTCTGTGTGATTATTGATGGCACTTATTTGAAAATATTTTTTGTTGTAGCTTCTCTTGGGATTTTTGTTGTGAATCATTCTCATGACTGTTTTATACCAGGTGATGAGGATGAGGTGAAAGAAAGGGAAACAAAGCAAGAATACAATCTTCTCTGTGATTGGATAAAGCAACAACTTGGTGATAAGATAGCAAAAGTCCAAGTCTCAAAGCGTCTAAGCTCATCTCCCTGTGTGCTGGTTTCTGGCAAGTTTGGTTGGTCTGCTAATATGGAAAGGTCAGTTGTGGGCTTTCAATGTTTACGAGCTGTGCTCAAGACAAATGTTATGAAAATAAAGACTTACGCTATTGATTTTCAAAATAAAAGTTGGTGGTCATACTTACTCAATGAAGGTTTAAATGATTTTCGTTTGTACACTTTTGTAGATTGATGAAGGCGCAGGCTCTTGGAGATACTTCAAGCTTGGAGTTCATGAGGGGAAGGAGAATTTTGGAGATTAATCCAGATCATCCCATTGTCAAAGACCTCAATGTAAAACTATTTATCTCAATACCGATTGTAGACTTAATTTTGAAATAACTGGTCCTGATGTTGACTAACAGTTATGTAATGTTTGTTATTCTACTTGCAGGCTGCATGCAAGAATGAACCTGACAGCACTGATGCCAAGAGAGCTGTTGAACTCTTGTACGATACAGCACTGATCTCCAGTGGATTCTCAGTAAGAGCCAACCCCAGATTTTCTCTCGTTAGATGAATAGTATGCATAAGTTTAAGCGGTTTAATGTTATTTGGATTTCTCCTTTTAATGATGCAGCCTGACAGTCCGGCTGAGTTGGGAAATAAGATCTATGAGATGATGGAAATGGCCCTTGGAGGAAGATGGGGCAGATCAGAAGAAGAAGAGGCAGAGGCAGAGGCAGACACACCAGAAGATGGTGCTGAAGAATCTGCTGCAGCAGTTGTTGAAGCCCCAGAGACGCAAGTGGTTGAACCATCTGAAGTAAGGGCAGAGAGTGATCCTTGGAGTGATTAAATTAAATGTCTTTTGGAAGACACAAGTTTTGGCATTATTTCATTATTGTTAAAGGAAATAATGCACATGGAGGGGAAAAGAAAATAAGAAGAGAAAGGAAAAGACAAGATAACTTGGGAGAAAAAGGGGGGGTGGGGAAGAGAGTATGATGATTGATTGTGGCTGGGAAGAGAAAAATAGTAAGTTTTGCTGCGATTGATCATTGGTGTTAATTTGACAAATGAATTCCTCTAATGTGGTTCTGGAAAGAGATAAAGAAGGTCCACTATTTTTATCAGGCTGGCATGAGTACAAATGCATTTTTCTCTATGACTGATTTTTTTTGTTTTTATAACATGTATGGCAAAAATGTGTAACTCGGAACCACTCAACTCTACGCTATTTAGGCAAAACAAAAAACATATGAAGTTTGAATTTGACAAGTTAGATTGCATTGGTTTTCCTAGAATGGTGTGGGCACACAATTGAGAAAAGTAGAAAATAAGAGTCAGTTAGGGAAGCGGAAGTTCATTTCTATACCATTCGAGCACGCAGGTGGCATTAAAAACCGCAGATAGAGTGATTAATAGTACCATTGATCTCATTTAGCTGAAAAAGGAATGGCAGCAGGGGGGTAAGGAAAATATATGTTGGGGGGGGGGGCTAGGGGGGGCGTTGTTGGTGGTGTAAGGAAAGGTTGAGTTTGAGGTAATGAGGTGATATCAACATTAATGAGATAGGAGTGAAACTGACACAGAAATCCAACAAAAAATGTGTGTATATATACGCATTTGTGGTGGGTGGGGGTGAGGCGAGTCAAACTCTTCATTGCCCATCACTTCTCCATGGTAGGTAAAATTTGCTGTGAGTTAGATGAGTTCGGTAGTGCGGGATATACTTGCCATCTCTACTAAATAAGTGGGGAAGAAGATATGGTTTATGACAAGTTTTGTTATTCTTTGACACCCTGTTTGTTTCAACATTATTGTTTTTTAGAAAATGGTTCATTTTCCGAAAAGTATTTTTTAGAAAACTATCTTATTTTTCGGTGTTTGGTAACGACCTTGAAAATGAGTTTGAGAATGTTTTCTGATATTTGGTATGCAACTTTTTTATTTATATTTTTGGTATAATTTAAAATATGTGTGCATGCGCGAGCGCACACACACACATATAAATTGACAGGGGAATACATCTTCAATAAGTACAAATAACAATAACTTTTAATTGTCTATTATTTTTACTAGTACACAAATTGTTTACTATGGTTAACTACAAGTTTTCAATATTACTCTAAATTATGTATTTATGTAATGTATCTATATAATATATCATCATTGCATAATATATCCGCCAACAAATGCAATTCCCCTAAACAATTATCATTTATTATATAACAATATTATTAATTTACCGTAAATATTGTCCTATGTAAAAGCAATTTAGAGCCATAGAGGCACTATATTTAAAATTTTTGTCTTTTACTTCATTCATTCTTCTTCTTCTTCTTTTTTTGGCACTTTTATGTGCAAAAAAGAAGTAGCTTCTGCCTGGAATCCATCAAACTGAAAATTTCTTAAAGAAAAAAAATAAAATCAAGCTTGAAATTCAAAGCAAAGAATTGAGATTTTGGTAGAGAGGAATGAAATAATAACTGCTACAAATCTGTTCTCCTTTGCAAGTTAGAGCTATTGACCGATCAGTGAGGGGAAAAAAAAAATCAGAGAACTGTATTATAGAGGAGAAGAGAAACATAGAGAAAAGAGAGACGTGAGACAAATAGAGAGAGAAAGATTTATGGGAAGAGGAGATACTAGAGTTAGTGACAGTAAGGGTGTGAGGACAAAGGAGAGAAAAATTAAAAGGAAGAGAGAAAAAGTGAGATAGCTTACTATGAGAGAGAGAATACGCTAAAAAATTATGTTTCCCGCAACTACAAATAAATATAATATTTATAGGAGATGCAACACATGAAATAGAGATTGTTTTCCAAATTTTATTTTTTTTGGAAAACAGCCTATAGAAAAATAAGCTTTTATTTTTATTAGTGTTTTTCGTTAACTAAAAATAGTTTTTCGTTGACCAGTTTTTTTTTTTTGTGATACCAAATACTAAAAAATGTGGAAAACTATCTTTACAGAACGTTTATCAACAAAACAAACAAAGCGTAATAATCAATTTTAAAAACTGGAGTAGACAAAGAATCAGGATGAGAACTAGAACTCGGTTCTTTGGTTCGACTGGGGTTGAACCTTAACATCATAAATGATAATAATAATAATTGTAATAATTTTATAGCTCATAGTATTTGCTAAAAATATCCGAACTCTTTTCTCAAAAAAAAAAAAAAAAAAAAACTCTTTAAATAATTTTTATGTGATTTTTACATTTTATAGTTTAATATCTCACTAATATAAAAATCACAAAATATAATTTAATGTAGTAGAAAATCAACTTATAAACCAATACTATTTTTATTAATAAATATAACTTGTGGGTGGGACGAATCTCTTACCCCAAGAAAGAATTATCCTTTTTAGAAATGGCGTTGAGCCTTAATCTTTAAGATTTTGCCCAATCTCACATCGAGGAGAGACGCCTCCCACTCATGCCTTATAAGCTTTTGGTCTAAAGATACGTGTACCACTAATACATGTTTAAAATAATAAACATGGGTTGTTTTTTTTTAAAAAAAATCAATACACACGGGTTTCAAAAGTTTAAAAAAAGAAAAGAAAAAAAGAACATTACGGTAAAGCCCCCTGGCCGAAGCCAAGGCCCTAAGAAGAAACGTAGGTTTAAGGAGGGTTTTAAGTTTTAAAGTTGAAAGGCGGCCGGTTGCTTGCAGTGTCTGAGAATTGAGGTAGTTTTAGTATAAGCTCCGTTTGTGTCTTCCACTCCCAGATCTCACTCTCTCTCTCTCGCTTCTCCGTTTTACTACTACTACAAGTCTACAACTACTACTTCTACTTCTTATTCATATTCATATGCCCATTTCAATTTTCTTCTTCTTCTTCTTCTTCTTCTTCTTCTGCTCGTTTTGGCGGTTCTCTTTCTCATCAATTAATCAAACATGTGGAGGAATTTCGCCAAACAAGCTTCTTCCAAAAACGTTATCAAGTTTTCTTCCTCCGACTCTCCACTTTCGATGAAATTTTCTCATGACTTCATTTCTGCCCAGAAGATTATTCCAACACGCTCAAATTCTTCTCTGGGTTTTTCTCCAATATCCATTCCCTTATTATTATTGTCTTCCCAAAACAATGGATTCGGATTAGGAAGACCCAGCTTCCCAAATTCCTCAAACCCTTTTGCCGCTTCTTCTTCTTCTGGGAACTGTAATTGTTATGCCACTGCTGCTGAGGCTGTTGCTATTACCTCCGAGGAGGAATTGTCTGGTTCTGGCTCCGATGAAGTCCAAGACTTGATGATCAGACATAGACATAGACAAGATCAACTGGTTGTGGCCTCTCAGTGGCAGCAGCCCAATCCCAAGCCCAAGAAAATGGTGGCTGGTATGGGGATAGCCAAGTATAATGTGCTTCGAAATCGGCAAATCAAGTTAGAGACCAAGGCCTGGGAAGATGCTGCCAAGGAGTACCAGGAGCTTCTTACTGATATGTGTGAGCAGAAGCTTGCTCCCAATTTGCCTTACATTAAGTCCTTATTTCTTGGTTGGTTTGAACCCTTAAGGGATGCTATTGCTGCTGATCAAGAGTCTAGAAAGGAAAAGAAGACTAAGCCCTCTCATTATCCCTTTTTCGATCAATTACCACCCGATATGATGGCTGTTATCACAATGCATAAGTTGATGGGATTGTTGATGACTAATACTGGTGGTGTTGGCAGTAGCAGGGTGGTGCAAGCTGCCCTTCAGATAGGTGAAGCAATCGAAAATGAGGTGGGTCTGTTTTTCACTTTTTCATTTCTCATACTTCTTTTACTCTGCACCCAACAGCTTCAGTGTTCATATTTAGTGATGAATTTGACAGAAATATGACCTTTTGATATCAAATAATTTGTCTTTTAACAATACTTCTCCTACAATTTACAAACTGTGGCTACAACTTAAACTATATGTGGCAATCAACTTCATTCTGTTAATGGTCCACTAACTCAAAAATTCCCTTCAGTGGTTGAATTCTAATGTTTAGTGATGGTGGGTTTCTTCATTGTCAAGATATATCATAAATTTACAATTTTCCCCAATCAGAGTAATTTTCCTGGTTTTCTCTTGCTGAAAGCTATTATGTAATGATTGCTTATGTGCATCAGGCTAGGATACACAGATTTTTTGAGAAGTCAAAGAAGAAGAGGGCAACGGATAAGAAAGTGGAAGGTGAATCTGATAAGAACACAACAGATAAGAAATCTGAAGGTGAATGTGATCCCATGACTAATGAACAGGAAAAATTGACGAATGAAAAAGAGAAACTACGGAAAAAAGTTCGTAACCTGTTGAAAAAGAAAAAGGTGGTTCAAGTAAGGGAAATAGTGAAGGAACAGGATGATTCAAAACCTTGGGGTCAGGAGGCTCAAGTTAAGGTCTGTGATGTCTGTACTTGTAAATATGGAAATGGTCTTTGTTGTTTTTATTGTTGTCATACCTTGGTTCTTGTAATTTCCAGGTCGGCTGCCGCTTGATTCAATTGTTGATGGAAACGGCTTATATACAACCTCCAATTGATCAATTTGGAGATGGTCCACCAGATATTCGGCCTGCATTTGTACACACCTTGAAAACTGTGACAAAAGAAGCACAGTCACAGTGAGGAGAATTCCATCTCCATTTAATTCAGTTTTTGTTCCTCTCTCTCATCGCTATGTATAATTGTGTTCTTTACCTTTGTTGTCTATAGGAAATGCAGCAGGAGATATGGTGTTATCGAATGTGACCCACTAGTTCGCAAAGGGCTGGAGAGAACTGTAAGTACACCACTACCTTCTTTGCATGGCATGTATTGAATGGTTGTTGGTTGGTATTTTTAACTAATAAAAGTTTTCTTTTTTGACACCATGCAAAGTGCAAGGATGTAATTTTTTGCACCCTTATTTATCCAAGATGAATAACAACAGTTCTACTTTCTGTTTGTCTAAACAGGCTAGGCACATGGTCATTCCTTATATGCCTATGTTAGTGCCTCCTATAAATTGGACAGGGTATGGCATCCAACTTTCTACCAAAATCTCTGTTTGTTTCATTCTGGGTTGTTCTAAGCAAAATGATATTTTTTAATTAGAGAATATAGGGTACTGGATCATACCAATATAGAATCCAAAATTTCTAATACCTTCTGCTTAAATTGCTTGTTATGCTACTTAAATGTTCAATGAAAGCTAGCTAATTTTATACTTTGAGCATTGCATGCTGGGTCTATCTTTTGATTTTTAGTTAAAAATTTGCAATTTTTGGCAGGTATGATAGAGGGGCATACTTGTTTTTACCATCGTATGTCATGCGAATTCATGGAGCGAGACAACAACGTGAAGCAGTTAAGAGGACTCCAAGAAAGCAACTAGAACCTGTTTTTGAGGTTTGAGAGCCCTGGGTTTTGTCTCTTTAGTGCTTGATCTGAATTTCTTCCTTAGTGTGGTCATTAGTTCTGTATCTTATTCCCCACCTATGAAAGGCCTTGAAAGTTCATCCTATGATCATACATTTTTGCTCTATGTTAGGCTTTCTTAATTTTGCTTGTCAGTTGTTGCACTAATGCTGTGATTGTTTTATGAAGTAGGCTCTAGATACACTTGGAAATACCAAATGGAGGGTAAACAAAAGGGTACTTAGTGTGATAGACAGAATATGGTCTAGTGGAGGTGGTCTTGCTGACTTGATTGACCGTGAAGATGTGGGTAACAATTTATTTTTCCTTTTTCATTGGTGGATTATTTTTCCACTCTTCTGAATCAAAGAAGTTCATGCTGTTCAACAAAATACTAAATTGCTATTTTCTTCCTTGTCACTGAAAATAATTATCCATTACAGCATTGTGCTTCTGGTTGTTAAGCTTTCATCTTCACTTTTCTGAAATAGGTCCCTCTGCCGGAGGAACCAGACACAGAAGATGAAACAGAAATTCGGAAATGGAAGTGGAAAGTTAAAGCTGCAAAAAAGGAGAATAGTGAGAGGCATTCACAGCGATGTGATATAGAACTTAAACTTGCTGTAAGAGCTACCTTGATTAGTTGAATCTACTTAGAACTGTTGAAGCTCCCAAACAGATTGTGTATTAATTCTTTTGATTGGGAAGCAGGTTGCTCGGAAGATGAAGGATGAGGAAGGCTTCTACTACCCTCACAACCTTGATTTCCGAGGTCGTGCATACCCCATGCACCCATATTTAAATCATCTTGGATCTGATCTGTGCCGAGGCATCCTAGAGTTTGCGGAGGGGCGTCCTCTTGGAAAGGCAGGATTAAGGTGGCTGAAGATACATTTGGCAAATTTGTATGCTGGTGGTGTGGATAAGTTATCTTATGAGGGCCGAATAGCATTTGCTGAAAACCATTTGGATGATATCTTCGATTCCGCAGACAGGCCCCTTGAAGGTAAGCGGTGGTGGTTGGGTGCGGAGGATCCATTTCAATGCTTGGCAGCTTGTATTAATCTCTCGGAAGCATTGAGAAACCCCTCCCCAGAAACTACTATTTCTCACATGCCTGTCCACCAGGTACTTTTTTCCTTACGTGTTGTCACAAATGTTATTCTGGTAATATTTTTATTGAGTAAATAATACCCTAGTATGTACTTGATACTCTGTTTCACTTCAAGAAATAATCAAAATCAAAATACTTCTCTGGAAACTTTTTAATCTATAATGAGATGAAACAAAGTGTTTAATCCCCAAAAGAGGAGAAGGCAGAAAGTTAATTTGGATGCAATTGTATCAATTGGAACTAAAGTCAGGATATTATTGCATGCATAAATTTTTGTGCTTCTCTATGTGCACTCTACTGTCTGCCTGTGTGAATGAGGTTTGCTTCTGCATGTGTTTCATTTGGTAGAAGTGAATGTTTAGTTTCTTAAAGCTGAATTTTCTTTTTATAATTTACTTTATCAATCTGCTGTTTCAGATTGACTGGAAAAATTTCTAATGATTATAAAGATTTGAGCTGGCCCTAAGGTCTATAATGTGGAGCTTTGCCCCTTATAGGCAATTGGCACATTTATCCATTGTTGGCTTATAGTACAGTCTACATTTGCAAGAGAGTTTTTTTTTTTTTTTTGGGTAATCTCTTAATAACGGGTTTATATTTGAATCTTTTACACATGCGCACACACATTCTGCTAAACCCATGCTTTGGTTTATTGTCCCAACTCTAGTATTTTCCTTATTTTTCTTTCTCTCTCGATTCTTCTGCAAGGATGGTTCGTGTAATGGCTTACAACATTATGCTGCCCTTGGAAGGGACAAGGTAACAAACTTCTCTAATTGCTTTAATAGAAGAAAGATGCTGTACACATAAGATGCACAATGAAGCTCTCTTATATGGATGTATGATCTAAGTGTGCTTTTAGGACATATATATCATTAATGAGCCTTTCATATTAAGCTAAAGTTCTTTTTGGACATAAATTTGATGCTTTAAAACTTGCAACAAATAAATTACATATTGTGAGAGAGAGAGGTTACATGAGGAAGACTTGGTTCTGCTATATGCATATATGATATATCTTCTAATGGTTATCAAACTACCTCTAGGGGAATTCAAAATTCTCAGGCTGCTTAAATCTTGGCAAATTAATTTCCATCATTCTTGTCTAACATGTGTGTTATACTCCTTACACTTCTCTGCAATTTTTATTTTTTTATTTTTTATTTTTAATTTGTTGATTAAATTGCTTTAATTTCATAGTTGGGAGCGGCTGCAGTAAATCTTGTTGCGGGAGATAAACCTGCAGATGTTTACTCAGGAATTGCTGCCAGGTTAGCACTCTATCTGTGTGTGTGAGAATATATTAGCAGGGGACAAATTGTTCTGATGGATTGAAAAGAAATCTGTAAATGAAAACCAAATCAAAATGACAAGTGGAAGGAAGCCCCTTACACACAAAAATAAACATTTTTCCCTAGTAGTGTAAAACAAAAGACAATCTCCCGTGAATCTTATTCTTTCAAGGCAGTGCAATGAGATCAATTTTGATGGCTTTTATTTCTTGAGTATTTCTTTTAGATAAGTCCTTTGTTGACTTGTTCAGGTTGGTTAGCTCTGTTGGATATCAAGTTATTCTTGCATAGATAGGATGGGTTCTAGAAGTGTTTTTACTTTCTTTTCGGTAAAATTTTAAAGTGGGGGTGGGGGAGGACAAATATGCTAGATGATGCCAGGTAAGGTTGCAGCCCACAGTAAGGGATACAATTTCACTGGGGATTAGGAAAGTGAGGGGAAAAATGAAATTACAACATCCTTACCCCCCAAAATAAGGTGAATATCCTATATAATGGGTGCTTTACTGGATGAATCCAAAACTGAGAATCATATGAACAAGGATTTGAAAGGTAATGTCATGATATCTCCATGGTGCAGGGGGTGCAAAGATAATTTTATATTAATTTAGTTTTATTTAAATTTGAACTCAATTGTATTTTTACTATTAGTCCATTGGATTTCATTTTTAGGTCTAATTGGCTAATGAGGTTATTCATATTTTTTGTGATTTCCTATAGTTACGGTTATTTTTGGAATTTCCAATAATTAGGATGACTAAAGTCAATTAGGCTTAGGATTTAGTCTTAATAGTCTATATAAGCATGCTATTATACTCCTATAGAGACAAGTTCATGATGTGTAAAATATTTATTTGAATTTTTCCAATGCCTTAGTGTTAAATAACAGTATTCAAATCTCACACAAGATTATGATTAAAATTACAATAAACATTTATGTTTTATAAATCAGTTATTTTGATTAAAAACCAGTTTTACTAATAAAATGTTTCATTGATTTTCAGTTATCTACTAATCAAAAAAAATTTATTTTCAGTTATCTGTTTTTAAAAAGTTCAAATAATTCTTCCTGTTGGTGTTTAATTATTTGAATGGTTTTAACCCAAAGGGTTGGACTGATTCCTAAGACCTCATGAGATCTATGATGTCTTGGGTTCAAAATCTCTAACCAGCATCTTGGGGTCACCCCAAAGAATTCTCCTTATAATCACTTGGTGCGTGTGGGTTGAAGGACTACACACACTTGAGGAATAATTAGGTGCCCGAAGCACTCTCACCGTTGTTAGAAAAAATAAAAAAAGGTTTTGCACTTTTTGCATGCTATTATCATGCTTCTGTACAAGAGTCCAGTAATTCTAACGTTGAAGTGACTAAAATTTCCAAGAGCAATTTTGTTAATCAATATAGTTGAAATTATTGTTACCAGTAACCACTTGCCTTGTAGCCAAGTAGTACTTCTCTCCCTTTAACAACAGAGGTCATGGGATCAAGTTATGAAAATATAGGGATTTATAAGGGGAAATGTAGCCAGTACCCTCATTGTTTAACCTACTGTCATCTTTTCATAAAAAATCTGATTGAACTTTGTTGTTATGGTTGCAGAGTACTTGATATCATGAGGAGAGATGCAGAGAAAGATCCTGCAAGTAATCCAAATGCATTGCATGCGAGGCTTTTAATCAATCAGGTTCTCATCATTATTTGTCATTGCATTTTTATTTTTGTAAAATGGATTAGGATCCTTAAGAGTTTTTACAGCAACTCCACCATGAAGTTCCTAAAATGGATTAAGATCCTATGTTTTCATCATTTTGAAATGAATGGATTGAATTTTGCCACATCATCAGTACTTTAAATAGATACCAAAATAGTTATTGTCAACATTTGTTTAAAAGTTGGCTCTAGCAAGAATTGATAGGAAGATGGTATTAATCCTTGTCATGTGCAATGCACGACTCACTCAACCCAGCCAACTAAGTGAGTCATGTGCATTGAACATGACAAGTGTTGTTAAAAGTGCACTTTAGCGTGCTTAAGCTCAAAGCTTCAAGCTCCCAATGCTACGCTAGCAAAAAAAAGCTCACTTAAAGAAAAGCGCTTTAGGCACGCTTTTTTGGTGCTTTTTGAAGAAGCGCAAAGTATTATTTTTTACAATTTATAAGTTACAAACAAGGTTAATTTACAATTCTTGTGCCTTTTGGTCTTTGACTTTTAGATATTTGTTGATTGAACCATATACATCATGATCATAACTATTATGGTTATGTACTTTTATAAAGCACAAGAGAATTATACAAAATATTATGTCTAAACTTTATATGACTAGATTATTAGCATATTAATCATTGATAATTTTTTTCAATTTACTATATAAAAATTTTAAGAATTTAAATAACTTAAGTAAAATTTGAGCTTACAAACATTATACAATTGCACTTACAGGTAAAATCTACAAATTTTGAGTTATTATTATTATTATTTTATTATATGTTAAGAATATTTTTATTAGAAGTTAATGAGATATTACATTTGAAAACTTACTTTACTTTAATCAAGCGTGTGCTTGTGCTTTGCACCTAGGCTCCGAAAGGCTTATGCACTTAAGCGTGCTTAACGCTTTTACCAACATTGTCGGGACATCTGTCCTTTTCCTAGAGGTGGTTGGAGCTCGAGGCTCCAAACATATTTGTGTTTGGAGCCAAAGCTTTTCCTTGTTTAAATATTGATGATGTGGTAAAATCCTATCCAATTATTTCAAAATGAATGGACAGGATTTTCGTTGCTCCACGATAGAATTGCTCTAAGAATTTTAGAGGATCCTAATCCATGAAAATTCTTGTTCAAGATTATCTATTTGGCGTATAGTAGTTGTTAACATTATGAAGACTGACTTTATTGGCTCAGCTAACACTATTCTATTTTATGTGAATTAGGTGGCTTGGAGTTTATGAATTTTATTTGGCACTGCTTGTGCTGATTGCTCAT
Organism: Quercus lobata; assembly: GCF_001633185.2. Classification (NCBI taxonomy): domain Eukaryota; kingdom Viridiplantae; phylum Streptophyta; class Magnoliopsida; order Fagales; family Fagaceae; genus Quercus; species Quercus lobata. Next base: position 73,172,513 of record NC_044906.1, on the reverse strand, counting down.
GTTATAATGCTAATAAATTTTTTCATTACTGGGTATCCAATAGGTGGACCGAAAATTGGTGAAGCAAACAGTAATGACATCAGTATATGGTGTAACTTATATCGGTGCCCGTGATCAGATCAAGAAGAGATTAAAGGAACGTTGTGCCATTGCAGATGATTCAGAGCTGTTTGCTGCATCTTGCTATGCTGCGAAGGTATGAGAATAATACTGAACTGTGTGTCTCTGTGTTTGTGCAATGCATGCACTCTTGTGTGCATTGTGTCTTTGAGTCTGCATTTATAACCTTGTACTGAATATTTCACTGCATGGGCAGACCACCTTGACTGCCTTAGGAGAGATGTTTGAAGCTGCAAGAAGCATCATGAGCTGGCTTGGCGATTGTGCAAAGGTGTGTCTCATTTGTTTGGTGATCTATTGTGTATCAAGCAAGTTCTTTTTCTTTTTGGTATGCCAACAATTTGCTGATCATGCCTTAAGAAGTAACATGTTCATAAAAGAGAGTAACTGAAATAGGAATATTAAGTTAAGATTCGAAATGAAGAAATTTTCTTAAAGATAGGGGTGACCACTACTGATAAAAAGAAGTGGGAGAGTCTTTTGACATTCTTTGATCGTGTGTAGAGGAGAGCAATTAATGCACCAATGAGAAAGAGTGAATTGATTCAAGTCAAGGGAACCAAAAAAAGGTAGAGAAAGACCTTAACTAACATCAATATTAGTAAAAAAGAATCTTCAATAAGGAGATAATAGAAAATATGACTTTGGATAAAATAGAATGGCTTATAGAGTACATGTGGTTGACTATGATTACTCTGTTGAGGATCTGTAGCTGACCCAAAATATTGGGACTAGGACTTTGTTGTTGTTATCGTTGTTCTTTTATATACATGCCAATGTTTTTCATGTATGGAATTGGCTTGGACCTTTCAAGTTTCTTGGTCAAACACAGAGCATCATGTACATTTGTTAAAGTGTCTCAAATCCTAGTCTACTAAATGTCCATGTGCCAAATCCTGTTAAGAGGGTAACAGGTGTGGGAACTTTGATAGACCTGATTGGTTTCTACTAATATTTATAATTTACCTATTGTCTCAAAAGTCTGAGCTACTAGGGAATGATGAATTTAATGATTCAACCATTATTTTAACACTTTCCCTCAGATGTAGGCCTAGACTCCCCCTCATTCCCCTTTTAATTCATATTTTTATAAATGGAAAAATTTATTCAATTTGGGCCCCTCATTCCTCCTTTTATTCTTTGTTGGTGGCTTTTCCTTTGGTTTGATTCTTCATCAGGCATTATAGGTAATGCTTAAGTGCAATAAGAATCCCAAATATGGTTTTCTTGTTGCCTTTTGCACATATCCATGTATGGTATGGTATGGAATTTCTGGTGCTAGAATTTTGTTGCATTATTGTAATCTTGTGGTCAGGAAGCAGTGTAATATTTGTACTCATTGCTGTTGAGCTGCTTACTCTCTGGCAGCTGTCTCTCAACATGATGTTGGCAATTTTAAAGTATATGTTTCTTTTTCAAGTTTTGTGCTTAGTAGTTATTGCTTATGCTCTTGTATAAATGTAGTATTGTTCACTATTTTGTACAACTGATACCTAAATTTAACGTATAACAGGTGATAGCTTCGGAGAATCAACCCGTACGATGGACCACCCCTCTTGGACTTCCTGTGGTACAACCTTACCGGCAATTGGGAAGGCACCTTGTAATGTTCTTATAAAATTATAGAACTTCAAATTGGCTGATGCACTTATTTTTAAAGTTAGGACAATTTAAAACAAATACAACATTAAAATTTAGTATGTCATTAAGGCTGTGTTCAATTTAATGCAGATTAAGACCTCTCTTCAGGTGTTGACACTACGACGGGAAACTGACAAGGTAGCTTTCTTCAATCTTTTTCTCATATCTTTTTTCCCTAGAGAGAAGTGTTGAATTTATGCCGAGTTCTTGTCTGATAAATTAGGGCAGTCAATGGATAGAAATCCAGTTATAAAATCAATCCATTTCTGTCCTGATTTGGATTTAAATCTAAGCTAAAATATCAAATAGAGAGTCTAAACTTATTTTATATATATCTATTTATATATATATATATATATTATATCTATATATATATAGAGAGAGAAAGAGAGAGAGATGGGTTTAAGTTACACTTGGTGTAACTTCACAAAAGTTACACCTTTGTTAGACCATAGATTTCCAATAGATCTAATGGTTAAAATAACACTACTGGGCATGTTAGCATTGAATATTTATTGCTTGCCAAATCAACTAATCTATTCAATTCTATCATTTATTTTTCTATCTAGCCTTATCAATTACAACTCTCAAAGCAGGGGAGATATTTCTCTGCCATGGATGCACAGAAGAGACCTCTTCCTAATGAACTTAATATCAAATCATTATTGAATGTAAAAGTTTTACCCTATCAACGTATTTTTCTATAACCAACTTACCAACAAGGCCAAGCCCTGTAAAACAGAAAATCTCTTCCTGACGCTAACATCAATCACATGAAGTTACAATAAAGAGAAATAAACAAGAGAGCACTCAATCAAATAGAAGAAAGCCAATATGATTATTGGAGTATTTCCAACAGATCATTCAAATCCTTTTTTCATATTTAAAAAAAAAAAAATCTGATGGTTCAAATCTACATCCAATTTTTAGTTAAAAAGCCACCTTTCATTTCCCTTAGGTAACTACTCTTACGGACATAATTCTCTACGAACTCTCATTCCTCTACCCAGTCCCAACGACACCAACTCCATTTCTTTAGTTCTTCCACAAGTCCACCACCCTCTCCCTCAACTTTTTGAGAGCTGTAATTATTAAGGAGAGAGAGAGAGAAAATAAAAAAGTAATAAATAGATTAGTTAATTTAGCAAGCATTAAATGTTCAATGCTGACATGGCCAATAGTGTTATTTTGACCATTAGATCTATTAGAAATTTATGGTCTAAAAAATATGTAACTTCAAATGTAACTTGAACCCATCTCATATATATATATATATATATATAGAGAGAGAGAGAGAGAGAGAGAGAGATCTGAATCAAATTAGTACTCAGATTTGAGCTGAAATCCTGTGGGATCCACATGAAGTCAACTGGTTACAGCCAGATACTGATATTTATCCCATATATGATTTTAAAGTAATCTCATACTTGAGTTTAAAGCTATGTAAGAACCAATCCTTTGATAACTATTTTTTTTTTTTGTTCTCACTTTCATAGGTCATGGTTAAGCGGCAGAGGACAGCTTTTCCCCCAAATTTTGTGCACTCCCTTGACGGTTCGCACATGATGATGACTGCTGTTGCCTGCAAAAAGGCAGGCCTGAACTTTGCAGGTTTGTTCTGAATATCTTCCCCCTTTATATATATCACAAACATATGTGCATTAACATGTTTGAAATTTCACCATATGATACCAATGTTTAATTACAGGAGTCCACGATTCATATTGGACCCATGCATCTGATGTTGATGAAATGAACAAAATACTCAGAGAAAATTTTGTTGAACTATACGGGGCCCCAATATTAGAGAATGTAAAGTACCTCCGATTTTGTTATTTACTTGTGATTGGTGGTTTGTTATATTACACTCACTGGGGTATGATAATGTTTGATGATTGCTTTTGTTTTACTTTATACAGTTATTGGAGAGCTTCCAGAAGTCTTTCCCTAAGTTGAACTTTCCTCCCTTACCGGAGCGGGGAGACTTTGATCTTAGAGATGTGCTAGAATCTCCTTATTTCTTCAACTAGTCTGAGCCAAATGCTTACTTCAGTAGTGCCCCTTCTTAACTTGGACTCTGTATCTCTGTCATTCAATGGAAGGTGATTACAGCTTAGCTCTTCCATTCATCAGGCATGAGATTGTTGAGGCAAGATCCTATAGGCCATTATAGAAATAAAGTTGAGAAGAAACTCAAGGTTTGGCTACCCACAATCAGTTTCCTGCAGGAATTCTTGTACATATTGTCAAAACGGAATGCATTCAGCCATTAGCAGGAAATATCCCAAACAAGGGATTCGGTCCTATCTTCTCCATCTACTACTTTGAAAGGAACTGAGAAAATGAGATGGATGTAACGTGCAGCATTTTTGGAAAGAACAGGAACAGCTCCAACATTTTTTTGATGAGTAGGGTTAGGTATAAAGCAGAGGAAGTTAGAGCTGCAACACTTTAGGAGATTAAAACAAATTAGCAAAGGATTATAGTCCTGGATACCATATCGAGGTTCTATATCTTCATAAACAAGTGCAACAAGTCTCAGTGGGCTTCTGATAATTTTGCTCAACTAGTCTATTGGATTGTTGGCAGTGTCTTTCTTTGTGAGTAAAGTTTACCATTTCATGTGTAGAATCTATTCTGATACTAGTTATTGTCCTCCCTTTTGATTCTTTCTCTGATTCAAAGCAACATTTTTCAATTGATTCTAAAGAAATAAAGAGAAAATAATACATTTTGAGTTGTTTAATATGCTTGCAGTACTACATATCCCCCATCAACTGATGCATCCTCTTTTAAGTTTTTTAAACAATGGCCTGGTCTCCCCTCATAATATTACAAAGAAAAAGGCCACACCAATGACAAGAATTGAGGTCTGATCTATTAGAATATCCATTCTGATTATCAGCAATGTATATGAATATGATCTATGCATAAGCGTTCATCCAAGTGGATAGGCATCTGTCTGTGCCTCCCAACTAATGATTGGCTATGTCCAAATTGTCTGGATGGTAGTGGAGGGAACATGGGGTGCAGTTCTTCATCACAAAACTGTGGAATTCACACAACACGTATCCCTCGTAGAAAAAACAATTTTTTTTTTTTCAAGAAAATAAAACGTATTTGAGCACAAAGGCTGTCATGGGGTGATATGGGTAATTTTAGGGCTACAAATTATTCCATAACTTATTTGTCATAATTTTAACGTGACAGCTTATGAGTGGTTAACTATTACTCACACATGAATCTACTATTTTTTCTTTACAAATCACATTCTACCATGTCACAGTTGTGGTAAGAAATTGTGAAAAATTATGTGGTCCTAGATTTATCTTGAGTGATATAGGCAATATTTCACCCTAAGACGATTTTATGCGATGTCCCTCTCCACACACACTTGTGGAACCTACACATTGTGAGGGGGACATTGTATAAAGTTATAAGACAATTTTTCCTAGGAAATAGAATGTATTTGAGGACAAAGGTGGTCATGGGGTGATATGGGTAGTTCCAAGGCTACAAATTATTTCACAACTTATTTGTCACAATTTTAACGTGATAGACTGTGAGTGGTTAACCATTACTCACACATGAACCCACAATTTTTTCTTTACAAATCACACTCTACCACGTTATAGTTATGACAAAAAGTTATGAAAAATTATGTGATCCTAGATTTTTCTTGGGTGATATAGGCAATATTTCACCCTAAGACAATATTATGGGACGCCCCTTGTAAGAGGCAAAATTTTAAGCCAATTATAAAATGCCACATCAAAGTTTAGTGGCAAATTCTAAATTAATGTCATTAAATTAGATGATGACATGTGTCATCCAAATTGACATCACATTGGCATATCAAAATTTGCCACATGTCATTTGGCCCACAAGATAAAGATAAATTTCCTATTCAAAATTTATAGGTAATTATCTTTATTAAAATAAGTAAATAAATAAAATAAAGATAAATTTTCTATTCAAAATTGGTAGATAATTATCTTTATTAAATAAATTAAATAGAGATAATTATTTATCAAGGGATTAGAAGTTTGCGAGTAGTTAATAATGATGGGGAATTGGCTCTCTCTCCCTAGTAGGAGTCTTTCTTCCTCTCGTTTTTGAATACGAGCTGTTCCTTCCCAAATCTTTCTTTTTTTGGGTTGTATAGTTTTCTGGTTGTTCTCTTTAGGCAAGAGTAAATATTTTTAGTCATGGACCCAAGCATTCTCTCTAGCTTACAGAACCTATAACTCACAAAAGAAGCAGAAGAAGCTATTCCCATCTCAGTCTCAAACTGCCTTGGCCTTTTGGAAGAATGTTCCCTCAGACTCTTTGGACGGCTCCTCGCTAATTGGCAACAGAACCAACGTGCTTTGAAGAACACCCTCAGATCAGCATGGAAAATGGGTTCAGACATGAGGATTGTGGAAGTTGGGAACAATATACTCCAATTCAAGTTTAGCTCAAAATTCCAGATGGAGTGGGTTGAGAGGTGTGGGCCTTGGTGCTTCGACAACAACCTCCTATTGCTCTGCAGATGGAAAAAAGGACTGACTTCCACAAACATTTCCTTCACCCATTCTCCATTTTGGGAACAAATTTGGGGTCTCCCCTTTGAGCATATGTCACTAGACGTTAGGAAAGAAATCGATAGCAAGCTAGGTACATTTTTGGAAGTCAATAGGCGTTTATGGCAATTTGACCAGGCAAAGTTCATGAGAGTTCGTGTGGAGCTGGAGATTGATAAGCCTCTAAGAAGAGGAGCTTATATTATAAGCTCTGAAGAGAAACAGTTATGGCTCACGTTCAAGTACGAAAGGCTTCCTACGGTTTGCTTCATCTGTGGGAAGCTTGGGCATGATAAAAAACATTGCCCAGCAGCAAGGGACTGGCAGACAGCTTGCCATCAATATGGGGACTGGCTAAGGGCGGGGTGGAATACAAAAATGGTAGCCAAGGAAAAGAACCTGAACAATGAGATGGTCCGTATGATCTCCGGTGAGGCTGATGCACAGCTTTTGACCGGACAGGGGATTGGTTCTACATCAGCTTTCCTTCAAGCTTCTGGTCTTGTGGGCGGGAAGAGTAATCTGGAGAAATGTGATTCTTGGGGGAAAGAAAACTCCACATGTGCGGATGGAAATCTTGCTGGAGAAGTACAAGCTATCAGGGGACCAACTGTGCTGCTAAAGACTGCTGTGACAGGACAGGATTTGGGTGCCTTGGGTTCCCTTGAGACATCATGTGATCAGCTAAGGCAGGTTCTCCCAACTGACGACTCTTTCTCTCATGGGCCAAAAAGCCTTGCTTCACAAAGCCCAAAAGGCTCTTTCTTGCAGGGAAGCTCGAGTTCAAAAGCTCCATCAGAAACAAATGAGAAAGATAAAACTGAGTTGTTGAATGCGGCCAAGGCTGCCCATGTTGGTGTTATTTTTCAGGCCAAAGCTCAAGGAAAAGGAAAACAAATTCTGGGCAAAGGCAATCTGAAAAAAGTAGCCCGTGCAAAAGGGAAAGCCAGTGAAGACCAAACTCTCGCGCAAATGCTGAAGTCTGGAGCAAAGCGTTGGAGAGTGACTGAAGCTTCAGAGGAAGAGAACATCTGGGCTTCTAAACGCCTATGCGAACCGGTCAACTTGGGTCCTGCTAATGATGCTTGATCTTGTCTGCACTTTGGTGCTTTTTGGGACCTTGGGCTTTTCTCTGTTTGTTTGATTTGTCTTCTTGAAAAGGGTGTTCAACATGATTGTTTTCTTGTTAAGTTGCTTAGCTGGTGGTATATTTTAGTTGTGTTTTGGTTGTTTAGGTTTGCTGACCTTGCGCCTGCAGGTTAGGTCCTATGGGTCTGTTTCCATTTTGTCTTTCCTGTTGTATGCCAATTTCTTGAAGCAATGAAATCTTTGTTCCCTTTAAAAAAAAAAAGATAATTATTTATCTTTGTTGATTATTATCCTTATCAAAATATGATATTTGTCAAAATAGATAAATAGAGATAATTATCTCTAAGAAAAATTTGGACCAATCAAAAGTCTGCTACATACTTTCAAGCATATCAATTTATAGTGGAGCTTATCCTCTGAAATCACTATAAATAGAGGACATACCCTCTCATTTTCGACAGGAAGTTTTCAAGGGGTCCAAGTTTTGGAGAAATTTTGTCTCAAGAATCTTTGAAGAACTTGAAGAACATTCAAAGGGCTTGAAGAACAACAAATCTCTATCAAGCTCAAGGCTAGAGATTCGTTGAGAAGACCATTCAATCCATCTTCCAACCAAATTCAAGGAGATCTATTGTTCGAGTTCTTTGAAGTTCTATTGGAATTAAGCTAAAAAGCCTCCATAAACCTCAACAAACCCAAATCTTGAAGCTCAACGGATCACGCCTCTAAAGCCTTAAAGAACTTCAACCCTAGAGCCTTCACATTCGAAGACTTGAAGAACAATAAATCTCTAATAAGCTCGAAGCTAGAGATTTATTGTGAAGACCGATCAATCCATCTTCCAATTAAAGTCAAGAAGATTCTTGTTCGAGTCAAATTCAAAGAAGATAGAATCAGAGGGTATTCTTTTGTAAAAGAATTGAAATAGAGATTGTACTCATTATTCATCAATACAAATTTATATTTTCAAACCATATTTCTTTTTAATTGTTTGATTTTCTACAATTGAGAAAAATTTGTGTTTACACCCCTCCACACACACTTGTGGAACCTACATATTGTGAGGGGGACATTGTATAAAGTTATAAGATAATTTTTCCTAGAAAATTAAAGATAAAAACTATCCTAAGCTAGCTCTGTCTCTGTTCCCCTACTCCCACACAAAAATAAATAAATCTAAAGCAAAAACGAAGAGTGCAATAGCGGATCAAATTGAACGTGCAATTTCAGACCGGTTTTAGAATTTCCAATATGAACAACATATTGAAGATGTAAAGATGGAAGATGTATTAAGGTATAGCATTGTCCATGCCGACGAATTCAACATAAGTGGCAGTCACTTGAGTATTTAGGGACAACGTTACACTCAGAAAACAATTGATTTTTGTATAGGGACTCGGCGATGTTTTCTGGATCCATATGGTTGTGCAGTGCAGTCTGGGTCCACTATGTTACTAAAAGTGAAAACCAAGTCAAATCATACACGTGGGTGATTCTCTTTGAATAGGGCATAGGCATCACTATATATTGCCACCATATTTGAAAACACAGCAAGAGCAATCATGAAAACAGATAGTATCTTGTCCTTCTTTGTTGCTATGCCATGACGATCCCTGAAGCAGCAGAAAAAAGAAAGAAAAAGTAAGTGGATTAGAAAAACTTAAATAGCTCTAAGCCATTTGAAGCAAAGTCATTTATAATATCAACTTACAGCCTGCGAACCACGTTGATAAAAACTTAACCATAATTCATCAATCTGAGTTCGTGTTTCACACCTAACCTAAACATATTTGACCACTAGCCATCTTAAGTAAGTAGGTTCTTAATTTTCCTGCAAACACAACGTTGCTAAATGTCAAAGCACCAAAATCAATTGGAAAAACCTTGATAGTAGAAGGCGTGTGTGCTAAAAAGGGGACTATGTTAACTTGTCACAAGTGGTCAGGAACATTTGGATTCCTTTCATTAGGGATAAGAGCCCAAACATCAAGTGGACATTGACATGTACAGAGACAGCCAAATAAATGTTGTATATTAGTAAAATATATGATCTACCAAGTATTTGTCACCTAAGCAGCTTTGCGATTTCCCTTCCATCCATACGCTTCAACCATTAGTGTATTTTAGAATAATTTACTAACTCATGGAGACATACCTTTATTATAGTTGAAAATGTTAACAGGTACTTTTTATAAAGACTTACCTTAAAGCAATGGCTGCAGGAAAGATAAATCCTATGCAAACTGTAGCAGTTGCTCCAGTGAACTGGAAAACATCCCATATGTTGGGTATAAAATTGGCACCCAAGAAAACAAGCAAAAGGAGCCCAATGCTGATCAATCCAAACCTCAGGTTATCTACAACCAAAGGCCTAGCTGAAGGAAAGAGAAGGCCATCCAAATTGAGGCGCAGTGGATAGAAGAGAATTGGGAAAACAAGCATAAGGTGGAGAGCATAGCTAATGCGAACGACATCATTGAGCAGAGAGCCATATGGAATGCCAAGGTTGGTGTTGAAGTTGGCCAGCACATCATCAAGAGTTGAGTCACCAAATAGGAGGAAACCAAAGAAGCTTGTTAGAACATAGACAATAGAGCACAGAGCCAATGATGTTTGCACAACTGGTCGTATCAGGGAAGAGTCTTCAAGCTCATTGTCTATTGTATGTACTGCATAATCCAGAAAATGAAATCTCTCACAAATGTTATCCATTTTTTCTTGGCAAAAAAAAAAAAAAAAAAGAAAGAATAATCATTGTAACAGAGGACTTCAGTCAATTTGGCAAGGATGATAATTGACTAACACAAGATGCTGGCTTAAATTGAACATCTAGTTTTCTGGATACATCTTAATTTGGGGTTTTGGGGGGTGGGGGGTGAGGAATACCTACAGCTTCTCCCAATTTGACCAGGTCCCCATGAGTAGGACTTTGGCAATAACATAATTGGCAGATCCAAGATGTACTACTACAAGTAAAAGAGGCTTGAATAGATATCGGTTGTGTTTTTAAGGTTATAAATTGATTGACAAGTCCAATCCTAATATCTTGGGGGGGGGGGGGGGGTTTGGAAATCAATAAGACAATAACACAGAAAGGAATCCATAGAGCAGAAATTATAATATTTCTAATTCCTCATAAGAACCTGCCTTTAATGGTGAAAATCTAGCACATCAAAGAAAGTTTTCAACACTGTAGTCAAGTTACAGAAAAATCATCAAATTAACGGAATATCAATAAATGAACAAAGTAGGCAAGAAAGTGTCTGGAGCCTTCCTATTTGTTGATGAAATGACAAGATTTGAGTAAAATCCCTCTACCAAAAAAAAAAAAAAAAAAAAAATCCACTATTCTCTTATTCTCCTAGCAGGAAGATTAAGGTTCTATTCCAAGATGAATACTTCCTTCACCACTTTTCACAGAAAGAGCCAAAAACAAAACATGCCATTGATCTAGAAAAATATGCCTTCATTCACTATGCATGTAGATGTGTAGAGCAGATGTTTATATTGTAGACTTTCCATTTATGATATGATCAGCTAACATACCGTTAAAGTGGCATATGAATGCTGTCACAAGAACAGGGACAACTGTGAACAGATTCCAAATAGCTGTAATATCAGTAATGTTAGGCAGCAACCTGGGCATCGCAATACTTCCATAAAAAAATTTGATAATTGTGATTCCTGCAGTTATAACTAGAAATACAACGGCCAGTGCAACTGCTAAAGCAGATGAGTATCTCAGTGAATCTGCAAGCATGAAAAGCATGAGTCATTCATCACAAACATGTCAACAATGTATATATTATAAAAATGCTTGAGCTATTGTTCCATTAGATTACTGGTGGCAGAGATGAAGATGATGTGGATTTTTTGAGGAATGTGTATCGTGTCTGGTATGGTGGTATTACTTGCAAAAAAAGACATGGAACTTCCAGACTCCTACATTTATTGTGAGAAGGAACAGGATTTGCATTGATGTCTTGCTCAATCTTTTAGTGTTCAGAAACAAGTGATCACATCAAATGCAAGTAGTGTAGGAAGAAACATAATGCTTAGACTTATGAATATAACAGAAAGCGCGAAAGCAAATTAGTCTAATAGGTTATATCAATCATGTGCTTTAAACACTGACACGAGAACTTAAAAAAAAGCTGGAGTGGCCACTCCAATAGAAAAACATGCCTTATGAAATACTCATACAATAAAAAATTGGTATTGCAATTATTGTGTAGTAATTTGTTTGACATTGAAGATCACAAATCATGCACCATCGATCTGAAAGTGCCGAGTGAGATGGAGAAACTATCATGTAGTCTTACACTTTGGATTTAAACTGGTATTTGTTAATTCTTACAAGATTAGTGGAGTAGACATTTACCCATCCGCTTAAAGCATGCCAATGGAGCAAATACAGAAATAGTTGTAACAAGAAGAACAAAGGTACGCCCATTCCACCAGTGCTCACCAAACCACCCTTCCAATACACCAGCATGGTGAATTCCACTAGAAGATGTCCCAGAGAGAACATCACCTGATTGAAATAGCCAATACAAACCCACTAATATTATAATTAATCACCGAATTATAAAGAAATCAAGCTATTTCGATAGATAAACAGAGAATTATTGGCCCCCAATTTTTACTTTTATGAGAAGCAACAGAATTCATCAATCTTAACAATTTCATGAGAAATAAAGAATCAGAAATAGATATTGCTGCTTCTGCCAAATCAGCTTCTTAAAACATAACAGGGTGCACCAGCTGACTCTCAGAAATGCCAATAATCCTACTATCTGTAAACACATCTTCTTTACCTTTATATGTTATCAAAATGGAAACTTTTTAAGTTTAACTGATTCTTGATCCACTTCAATAAAGTCCATACTATATGTTAAGAGTTAAAAAAGAGTAAAAGCAGAATAAATTTCTCTTATGGTCTAAAAAAATTAGAAAAAAAATATTACCAATGATGATCATGTAAACAATGAGTGTCCCAACATTGTTAACCAAGATACAAATCTGAAGCAGCAACCTCCCAGCACGGCCAAAAGCATCCCTCATGACTTCCCCATAAGACTGAGAGTCTCCCACCCTACTGAATCTCAGCAGCATTTCCAACGAACCCTCTGTCAGTATAGCCACAAACACTATCATACCAATTCCAAGCCCAAGACCCAGCACCTTCATGGTGGCAGGCAGTGCCATAATTCCAGCTCCAATAATAGAAGTGGATATATTAAACACTGAGGCAGTAAATGATGCTCTCTTGGCATTGAACTTGAACTCCTCGGTTGCATGGTTCTTTGGCAACAAGGGTGATTCCTCATTGATGGGTTTTCTTGAATTCTTGGTTTCCTTCTTGTCAATGGTCATGGTTTTTCTATTTTCTTTTTGGTGAAGTAACTACTTTTGTCTCCATAAGAGTGGAGCTTTTTGTTGTGTGTGGGGGATATGATAAGATATGAATAAAGGAGTGGGGACACGTAATGAAAGGTGAAGCGGCACAAATCAGAATAATTGCTAGTCAACATACTATGAGTATCAGAAATGCTAATCATGTCATTGCCAGCGTACTCAATTCTCAATTCTTATCCAATCCAAGAGAGTGTAGCAACTAGCAAGAGTAAAATTATTATTTGCATATCAATCACGTGTGTAGTGTAATTCACAACCGACAGATTGTCATTTGTCGTTTTGGCCATAATCTATTGAGAAGAAAAGGTGCTTAGGTTTGTTATTTATTTTTGAGAAGGTGGTCGGTTTCAACATAAAGGTTAAAGGTCTCAAGGATTCAAATCCTTCTTCTTATACTATCGAATTATAAAATAAAAAATAAAAAAGTTGGAAATGTATAATTCACATGTTATGTTTAGTTTTTTCTCAAAAAAAAAAAAAAACAAAAAAACATGTTATGTTTAGTTTCTTTGGTGGGTTAGACCGATGTAGTCACATAGGAGTAAAATTCTATTTTCATGATTCAAAAAAAGAAAAAAAAAATTGACCATCTCATAAGCGTTTAAATTAATTATTCTCAATTTTTTTTTTTTTGTTTTTTTGTTTTTTGTTTTTTTGCTTTTGTGTTTGTAGTAGTAGACTAGTAGTGGTGTAATAAACAAACTTAAATTGAAATCACTCACCCCACTTATTGTAAGTAAAAAAAAAAAGGGAAATTAACCTTGGGAGGTATGGGAAAAAATATATTTGGTTAAGTCTGATTCATAGGCCTAGCTAGAAATTATTTTGAATATTAATTTGATTACTCCATTTCTTTCCATTAGATTTGTTATTATTAATCTATATATTACTAAAAGCTGAAGTGTGGCATTTATTGCTGCCAAGCTTCTGTTGCGCCACCTCATTGCCACGTCATTCGCTACATAATTATTATTTATTATTTATTCCTATTTTTTTTACAAATATATATATATATATATATATATATATATATAGATTATTGACTTTACATATTCATTTTTGTCGGTTTTAACATTTATATATATTTATTTTTTATTTTCAATTTTCCTATAATTTTTTTGACATTCACTTATTTTTTAAATATTTATACTTTCTTTAACATTTCTTCTTCTCTTACCTTTTTATCTCCCCACTACCCTCTAATTTAATATTGCTATTCATTTTTCCCTTCATCTTTCTTTATTTGTCTCTTTTTATCCCTTCCTTCTTACTATAAATTTGTCACTCTTTTCCATTTTTTACATAGTTTTCTCTCACAGAAGATTTCTTTCTCTCTCTCTCTCTCTCTCTCTCTCTCTCTCTCTCTCTCTCTCTCTCATAGTTTTGGTGGATTTTTATTTTTTATTGCATCTTCGCTTTAGGTTGATAAATTGTTGTGTTTTTAAGAACTCTAATTTAGGTTGATACGATTTAGTTTTGTGTTTTAAATTATTATTATTATTATTATTTTGCTCTTTGATTGTTAAATTTTAGCCGATCACGTTATTAAAAATTAAAGATAGTAGATAAAAATAAGATAGAATTCCATTATATAGCATAATTTGAATAATTTAGTGTTTATTGTTATATCTTTTGATTTTTCTTATTTTTTTTTTCTTCTCTACTATTTTACTCAATATTGAAATTCAACCACATCCTCCTTATCATTAAATTATTTATATTTTCTCTCTCTTTTTGTTTTTAAAAAATAAAAAAATATATAATATTTTAGTTAAATTCAAATAAAAGAAAATTGTGCTCATCAAATTGTACTTATTTTTTTTTAACATTTACACTTTCTCCAACCTTTCTTCTTTTCTTTATCTTTTCATCTCCTCAAACATTCTACCTTGATATCACTCTTCCTCTTTTCTTTTATCTTCCTTTATTTTGTTTCTTTTTATTATCATCATCTTAGTATAAATTTGTCATTCACTCCTACATTCTTTACATAATTTTCTCTCACAAAAATTTGGTCATTTCCCACTCTTTCTCCCTCAAGTTTTTGGTGGATTTTTATTTTTATTTTTCTTGCATCTCTATTTTAGCTTGATATAAAGTTTTGTATTTTTTAGAACTCTATTTTGGTTGATGGAATTTAGTTTTGTGTTTTAAGTTTTTTTTTTTATTATTATTTATTTTTATGACTTTGATTGTTAAATATTATCATATTGCATTATAAATAATTAAAAATAGTATACAAGTATGTACTATTATTATTTTACATAGAATTATTTGGATAAGTTAGTTGTAAGGACTCAATTTGTAACGACCCCAAATTGGTATATTAGGTTCGAACGTTAAAGGCCCGAACAATAAAATTTGTAGAGAGTGGGCTAAAAGGCTAGACCATGGTGAACGGACAGTAGTTAGTCATGGTGTTTACGATGATTGCACAGAGATGTACTGTGCTTACTTAAGAAGACTTTCTCCTCGGCACGGCCTGGGTGGCTCTGGTTCTTGGCCTCCATCCAAGGAACTTAATGTTCTTAATATTCCCTTTTTTTACGCTAGGTTACCATGGTCCTGGTGACGATACATAATGCTTTTTATTTTTTTATCGCCCCTCTTCCTGTGGACAAATTCTTGCATTATATAGCCCCTTTCAGTTGATCCTGACCTTCCATCTGTTGATCAGGCAGGTAACTATTCGAGTGCTTGTCTCATCAGCCGCCTTCCCCCACTTTCTGTTAGTTGCAATAACCGAAGCCACATTGTTCAGGGGTTTTTTCCCATTAATGTGGTCAGGACGTTTGTTGGCGCATTCAATGCGGAGGTGACAGTTTTTCCTTGAACCACTCCCATATTGTACCTTTGTGCGAGTCCTACTGTACTCGTCCTTTCTTCTGGGAGCGCTTTAGGGGCTGCCTTTGATGGCGTGCCGTTCTTCCCTTTTGGGTTTTAGGATGCCGAGGACAGGATTGTTCTCGGCTGCATTTCTAGGCCATTTGGACTTTCGCTGCATGTCCTCAGCAACGTCTCTCCTCAGCGCGGGCCTTGGGCCCTAAGGTAAAGTGGGTCGGGGTCACAAATTCTCTGGCCCCACAATAGCCCCTCAAAACCCTGCTGTTCGGCTTCTCGGACGGAGAGGAGGGTTTTGATGACATCAGGCCTCTGCCATAGCTTGTCAATCCTTATCATCTATCAGTACCAAAGACTCTTCGTCTGCCTGAGACACATTCTTGGTACCTTGGTATGTGAAGCGCATATTCATTAAATACGGGCGGCTTTGTACTTCCCACGTTCAACGGTACGATGGTAATCTAACGGTGGAGATTTCCTTGATGGTAATCTAACGGTGGAGATTTCCTTACCTTTATGGGCGGGAAAATTCGCACAGTTACATTTGATGGGAAGTATAAATAATTTTTAGAACTGATTCGTCTCTTCATTTTCGCACTTAAGTGTTCTAGCGCATATATCTTGGGTTCAGTCAAACTTCCATCTAAACTCAAGACTCTCTCCAGCATAAAAAAGCCCGTCTGAGGAACTTTTCCTCCTTTCTGTAAATTTTCTGCTCTCACTAACTTGTGCTTTCTCTCTTCTGGGTTTATTTTTCTCTTACTCCTCTACTTCTCCCGTCATCCCCTGAGTCTGTTTAGCAGTTCCTAGAGATGGTTAAATTAAAAAAGTTGGTTGAGACTGAAGAGACAATGGAAAAGTTCATCGCCGATTATAGGATACCCCCCAATGTGAGTTTGAGGTACTGTAAGGAGGGGGAGTGGCATCTCAAGAGAAGAACGGGCGAGGTGGTGATTCTCCTTCTCACCTTTTTAGAAGGGGGTGTGAGAATCCCCATGGGACCGATAATGAGGAGTTACCTTAGGCATTTCCGATTAACTCCCACCCAGTGCGTTGCTAATGTGTTTAGGATCTTGGGTTGTGTGGAATCCTTAAACGAAAAAATGGGGCTAAGACTAACCCATCATGACGTAAACTGATGCTATAACCTCCAATATTTGAGGGGCAAATCCTACTACATGAAGACGAGAGACGACAGGGTTCGGCTAATCCAGTGCCTCCCCGAATCCAGCAAAGGATTGAACAAGGATTTTCTTATTGTATCTGGGGAGTGGCACGATGGCCTTCCTTGCCCAATTGTGGAGGGAGAACCAGGTGGGACGTAGAGAGTAGGAGGAGGCCAATCTTTTGCGTCGTCTTAATTTTGTGTGGTTCGGTCACTTACTATGAACATGCCTTCTTTTTGCAGATCCACACGCCTTTCACCGACACTTTCATCTGATCAACTGGGAGGATTTGGAGACTGTTCTCAAGGCGGCGGTTTTTGTAAACGAAGAGGATGGTCAAGTCAGAGCCGCTCACAAAATCTTAGGGTACAACCCCATCCAGAAGTCATTTGCCATCCCGAAGCACGTGATCAGAGCTAACGATCCTTGACTTCAGAAAATCACTGTAGTCGAGCACAGGTTTTTGATCTCTAAAGGATCTCCTGTCCTGGAGGGCATTCCGTTGGCGGGCTCTTCTCCGTCCCACCAAGCAGCAAAGGACGAGGGTGATTTGGGTCTGTCCGAAGAGGGGTTCGGTGTATTTGACCAGGCTGATCCATCCGAGGATCCTTCCAGTGACCTAGGTGACCCTGACTTGTTCGAGGCGGAGCTGTTGTCAGTGGGAACATCTTCTCGGGCGGAGATGGGTGTTAAGAGGAAACCCTCGACCAGCTTGTTTGACCTGCTCGAGGGCCAGCTGAGGAAAGGCGTGCAGGGAAGGTCGTAGTTCAGTGCTCCAACTCCCCTACCACAGCCCCAGCTAGTCCAGACTAGGTCTTCTCCTTCCTAGTCGCAGTCACAATCTCCCGACCAAAACTTCCTGCCCCTCCCCAATCCACTCTGCCTCCTCGGCTTGAGCCCACCGACCTAAAGAGGAAGAGGAGTTACAAGGGTAAGGAGTCAATGGACGGGGGGAAATCCCCTTCCTCTCGAGAGGAGGACGAAGCTCCGTGAGCTCAAAAACAGTTAAAGATTGGGCATCAAGGCCAGGGGAAAGGGGTCGATGCCCAATCTGCGCCCAATGCTTGGCTTCCTACCCCAATGCTCCATGGGGAACCTCTGATGGAAGATGCATCCATGAGGATCTTTCGAGACGGAGAAGGTGCTTATGTGGCCGACGCATTGGAGAGGACCTTGCTGCTCCCCACTGACATGACCGAGTTGAAGAATATGAGGATACATGAGGTTTTCCTCAGCATGAAGAGGTACCTGGGCATGGTAAGGCTCCTAATACTTATGACTCCGTCGACCTTTGCTCCTAGATTTTCATTCATAATGTGTTTGTTTCAATTGGCAGGCCGTCCAGGCCACTTATAAGTTGGAGAACGAGGCTAAGGGGCAGAGTAAGTCTGCAGAACTTGAGCGAAATAAGCGTATAGTGGTTGCGCGAACCCTTAAAAATTCCGAAGCTAACCTCGCGAAGGCCAGGGAGGACTTAAAGGAGATGACCAAGGCCAGGGATAGTGCTGAGGTAGGCCTGCACGGTGCCCAAAAACCGGCCGAGGAACAGACGAGGCGCCTGCTTGCTGCCGAGGAGCAATTGGAGATCGCCAAGGAGCAGATCGGTAATTTAAAGAAAAAAATGATCGAGGCAGAGAGGGCTAAGGGTGTCGTGGAATGGGCCAGGGACGAAACTGTAAGGGCCAAGACAGAGGTTGAGTTTGCCAAGATGGAGGCCGAGACCTCCAAGGACAAGGTCAAGGAGGAGGCTTACGATGCGGGGGTGGCTGATACCCAGGCCACCCTTAAAGCTCAAATCCCTGGTGTATGCAGGCTATACTGCTTCCAGGTTTGGAATGAAGCCCTCAAACGAGCCAGTGTGGAGGCTTCGTCTGACCTGTGGAAGGCGGAGAAGGTGTACTATCCTCCGGCCATTCGTGAGACAGCCTCCGCCAGCTCCGAGGCTGTGAGTGCTCCACAGGAGACTGAGGTTGCTCAGTCAGAAGCTACTCAGCTCATTGTCACTCCTGACGAGTCGACTAAGGGAGGAGAGCTTCATGAGGCAACAGAAACACTTGGAGGTCTGAATCCTGAGATGTCTCAGGAGGCTGCCAAGTCTACAGTCAGTGCTCAGATCTTTGATGCCGACGAGCCGGCCCTCTTGGTTCAGCGTCTTCAGGCCATTCCCCTTACTGATGTCTCCGAGGGCCTTGAGGCAAATCCTGCTCGGCTTCCCCAGAAAGGGGATATCTTTCAGGGTCTCGAGGCTAATCTTGCTCAGCCTCCCCAAGAAGTGGCCAAAACAAAATTGAAGAAGAAGTAGGAGCCCTGGCCAACTTTTGTGTTTGTTTTTAGTTAGCTGTTAATTAGTTTCCCTTTTGTTTTAAGGACCTTGGAATTTGCTTGTAACTAAACCCTTTGACCATATGTATGAAATTCCTTCCTCCCTTTTTCCTTTAAATTATACGTTCGTTGCCCTTGCTGATATTTACTATTACTGCAAATCTCATGGTTTTTGAATTAGTTATTTCAACATGTATGAATGGTTGTGCATATGATATATTTGGAATTACATCCCAGAATTCTAACTTACCCGCACCCATGGGACGTTGAGTTTGCATCTACACATACCTCTAGAGAGCTAAATACATCATTCGAGGTGCCGAGCGTGTTCTTAGGCCATGTCTGGTACTTAGATTTTCTTGGGGTATCTAGTTTCCCCATAGGTTTGAGTCCGAGGACCAGGCAAGACCTTGGTTCTGTCTAGCACTTTCTTTTTGAAGTAGTTGGTTTCCTCATAGGTTTGAGTCTGAGGACCATGCAAGACCTTGGTTCTGTCCAACACTTATATTTTCTTAAAGTAATTGATTTCCCCATAGGTTTGAGTCCAAGGACCATGTAAGACCTTGGTTTTGTCCAACACTTATATTTTCTTAAAGTAGTTAGTTTCCCCATAGGTTTGAATCCGAGGACCATGCAAGACCTTGGTTCTGTCCAACACTTATATTTTCTTAAAGTAGTTGGTTTCCCCATAGGTTTGAGTCCAAGGACCATGCAAGACCTTGGTTCTATCCAGCACTTATATTTTCTTAAAGTAGTTGGTTTCCACATAGGTTTGAGTCCGAGGACCATGCAAGACCTTGATTCTGTCTAAAACTTATATTTTTTAAAAGTAGTTGGTTTCCCCATAGGTTTGAGTCCGAGGACCATGCAAGACCTTGGTTCTGCCCAACACTTATATTTTCTTAAAGTAGTTGGTTTCTCCATAGGTTTGAGTCAGAGGATCATGCAAGACCTTGGTTCTGTCCAACACTTATATTTTCTAAAAGTAGTTGGTTTCCCCATAGGTTTGAGTTCGAGGACCATACAAGACCTTGATTCTGTCCAAAACTTATATTTTCTAAAAGTAGTTGGTTTCCCCATAGGTTTGAGTCCGAGGACCATGCAAGACCTTGGTTCTGCCCAACACTTATAGAATTCGGTGAATCGGGCTACTGGACTCGCAAGGATTAGCCCCTTGACAAAGGTGTGGGGCATAAACTTGATGTTAGAAGCCCCTAGAACTGCTTGTGCCACTGGCGCTTCGAAGTGTAGCCCTGAGTGGAAGCTGTGTTAAGGCAACAATTGCGTGTTACTGGAAATGATGGAATGACTTTCGCATAGCTTGCACCATTACCAAAATTATTTCTTTCGAGGGGCCCTTGTTGACAGGGGCTTGATACTTCCATGACTAGCCGCCGCCTGCGCCAACGCACAAGCCTTTCCCACAGACGGCGCCAATTGTAAGGACTCAATTTGTAATGACCCCAAATTGGTGTATTGGGTTCGAACGTTAAAGGCCCAAACAATAAAATTTGTAGAGAGTGGGCTAAAAGGCTAGGCCTTGGTGAACGGACAGTAGTTAGTCATGGTATTTACGATGATCGTACAGAAATGTACTATGCTTACTTAAGAAGACTTTCTTCTTGGCATGGCCTGGGTGGCTCGGTTCTTGGCCTCCGTCCAAGGAGCTTAATGTTCTTATTATTCCCTTTTTTTATGCTAGGTTACCATGGTCCTGGCAACGATACATAATGCTCTTTATTTTTTTATCGCCCCTCTTCCCGTGGATAAATTCTTACATTATATAGCCCCTCTCAGTTGATCCTGACCTTCCATCTGTTGATCAGGCAGGTAACTACTTGAGTGCTTGTCTCATCAGTTGCCTTCCCCCACTTTCTGTTAGTTGCAATAACCGAAACCACACTGTTCAGGGGTCTTTTCCCATTAATGTGACCAGGACGTTTGTTGGCGCATTCAATGCGGAGGTGACAGCTTTTCCTTGAACCGTTCCCACACTGTACCCCCATGCGAGTCCTACTGTACTCGTCCTTTCTTCTGGGAGCGCTTTAGGGTCTGCCTTTGATGGCGTGCCGTTCTTGCCTTCTGGGTTTTGGGATGCCGAGGACAGGATTGTCCTCGGCTGCATTTCTAGGCCATTTGGACTTTCGCTGCATGTCCTCGGCAAGGTCTCTCCTCGGCGCGGGCCTTGAGCCCTAAGGTAAAGTGGGCCGGGGTCACAAATTCTCTGGCCCCACATTAGTGTTTATTGTTATGTATTTTATTTTTATTTTTTTCTCATATCATTTTATTTAACATTTAAATTCAGCCACATCTCCCATATATATCATTAAATTATTTATATTTCCACTCCTTTTTTATATATTTAATGTCATAGAATCATCATTGAATTTTGGAAAACGATAGGTTGCCAATGGAGAGAGAGAGAGAGATGGTATAAAAAAAAAACCAATATAAAGTAATAAAGAGTAGATAAAGAAAAAAAAACAAAACGTCAATTAGTAATAGTTGATTGGAAAATAAAACGGTGGTTAAGAGGAGTAAAAAATAAAATAGAGATGGCTATACAGTGGACATTGAAAACTTTATAGTGCAATAAAATCAACCATTACATTCACTTAATTAAATCAATAATCAGTAATCAACAATTAAATATAATAATACAAAATTTAAACTTAAAACTAATCAAACTCTAACTAGAGAAATTATATTTCCTATCATAACTAAAAATTAGATGTTCTTCAATAATTTGGAAATTATTTTTTAAATATTTACACTTTCTTTAACATTTCTTCTTCCCTTACCTTTTCATCTCTCCACTACCCTCTAATTTAATATTGCTATTCATCTTCCCCTTCATCTTCCTTTATTTGTCTTTTCTTATCCCTTCCCTCTTACTATAAATTTGTCACTCTTTTCCATTCTTTGCATAGTTTTCTCTCACAGAAGATTTCTCTCTCTCTCTCTCTCTCTCTCTCATAGTTTTGGTGGATTTTTATTTATTATTGCATCTCCGCTTTAGGTTGATATATTGTTGTGTTTTTAAGAACTCTAATTTAGGTTGATACAATTTAGTTTTGTGTTTTAAGTTATTATTATTATTATTTTGCTCTTTGATTGTTAAATTTTATCCGATCACGTTATTAAAAATTAAAGATAGTAGATAAAAATAAGATAGAATTCCATTATAGAGCATAATTTGAATAATTTAGTGTTTATTGTTATATCTTTTGATTTTTCTTATTTTTTTTCTTCTCTTCTATTTTTTTTTCTCATTTTTTGACATTTTATTTAACCTTATATATATATTTATATAATCATAATCTTCCTACACCATGACTTTAAAAAATCTATTGAATAGTTCTTCATCTTATTTAATGTCAATGTTATGCAAATTATCAACCAATAAATTTATGATAATGGTAAAAAAATACTATAGACAAGATTATGAAAAATGTGATAAAACTTAAAAAAAAAAAAAAAAAAAAAAACCTCTTTTTAAAGTCTAAAGACCAAAATAGTATTTTACCTAAAAAATTATTACGCGTAACGTTCGGGTCTGCGACTAGTTAAGAATAATGGGCCGACATTTGATCATCCATTGCCCAAATATATGAACTAGTCAAAAGTGAAAGCCTTTATTATTCTCTTTTATAATCCCCCATTGGTTGGGCCTTCAGCTATGCCTCAAGTGAAGTCTTTTTGTCCGATTAAGAACGTCCTAAAATCACCATCGGTGTTGAAAAAGTCAGTAGAAGAATAATAATTTTTATTTTTCCACCTGCTTCAACTTACGCGTTTGATGTAATATATGACAGCACTATAACCTTAAATTATGCATTGCAATTTGCAGCAAAGCCCCGATTAGATAATACAAATTACCGTTTACCGAATAAGAAAAAAAAGCCCAGTCATCTTTTAGGCAATTTCTACACCTGCCTAATGTTTGACTCTTGTTACTCTAATTCATTCATTAACTTGATCTAATAGTCAGACAGGAATTCAGAAATCAACACTGTTAAATGGGTAGAATAACTTCAGAAATTCAATCAACTGAGGCTTAATATTGATAGGAATGCTGCTAATTGTTTGCAAGGGACTGACATGGTTCTAAGTGTAGATTGTTTGCCATGACTTTCAAAAACATAGCAGTCTAGATTATCTCCAATGGAAATTGATTAGTCACCTTGAATAATATAATTATTCTAGAATAGCAAAAAAAGTAACAAAATTGGAGTTGGAAAACAGACCAAATCCGCCAATGACCAACACTAGCGTGAAAGTGATGGTTAGCTGAAACCTGAAACCAAACCAAATGTGATAGTTAGCTGACCAAGTCTAAAGTATAGCACCATTATATTAAAAAAGACAAAAAGAAAAATCAATGATCAATGATCAGTGACTTTCCAATGTCATACTAACCCCTTTCTTTTAATTGTCTTCTCCTCCTAATGAAAGTTACCAGTCCAGGTTTTGCAAGATTGGGTGCTCATAAACCAGAAGGTCTTGTGAGAGCAGCTACAATTGGATGTCGGTAGGAGCTTTTCAGAACTTTTTTCCTTTTCCTTTTATGTGAACCTCAGTATGAAAGCTCAATGATGCTCTCAATGTTGATGAGCCTTTCGTAGAGATAAAGATTGTAGAATGTATGAATTAGTTTATAGGGTTGAAGTTCTTATAAGCTTATTGTTGATGTTATCTAGATGAATTCTATAGGCAACATAGTTTCTGTATGCATTTTTTTTAAAGTGACATTAGCATGATTAAGCTGAGTCTTATGAGAGAATTCATTTTGAACTACTCTGAGTAGCTAAAGCACATCTCATATAATATGTACAGGTGTTTTAGTGCAGTAATAGGAGCCACTAACCTTCATATCTCATATATCTCCTTGGTGGGGAGAATTCCCAAAATTTCATGATTCTCAATTTCATATAATTTGAACTGTGAATAGTGTATTTACTACACTGCACTAATCACATGATCTTTGTAGATTTTCAGAAGTTAATGAGCTTACAGTGAATAACCAAGAGGCTGCAAGCAAGTCTCATTCCCAATCACTGAAAATAAATTTGAAAGCATATTACTGCCCTACAAGGATAGACATATAGTAATTATAGTATTCTTGTCTTTTAAGTTTGTCAACTTGTGAAATTCAGAAAACATCATTAAAGATAAAATCCCACAAATCTGAAATACTAATAGCTAACTTATGGAACTTATACATCCGTTTAAATATTTTGTGTCATGCCAGTTTGTGTTGTGATTTTTTGGACTTTTTTACATGAAGTTCTGATCTTGATCTGTATTAGATTAATTATTTTTTTAATTTCTGAAGAACACAAGTTACAAATATGCTTTTAGCACAATGTACCATTAGTGGGGAACCTATACCTGACCTTGTTTGAATTGAGTGAAGACAGAATTGGGGAATCTTATCACTGCCTTTGTAAAAATAGGTTCCTTAACCTGAAGACTGATGGGTACAGTGAATGTTTAATAATTTGTCATTCATTTATGCAGCTGAAGGAAGATGCAACGCCAATTGTAAATCTTGCAGAGTCCTTGTTGGCATCCATTTCAGAGATTATGACAGCAGTTGTATGCATAGAGAAAGAACATGAAAACTTCATTGAATTTGGATGCTACCTTTACAGGGCTTCTCTGGCCATAATGGAGTTGCTCAAAGCAGAGAATTCACCAGAAAATGCAATAGAGATTCTACAAACACTATCCCTAAACGTTGACTTGGCCAAGGATCTTGTGAAGAGATGCCAAGAAATCATTAACGCAATTTCAGATAATGAACAAGGAAGCATTATAGCACAGCTTGAGGGGGTGATAAATCACACAGGAGAATCCCTGAGCTTGATACCATCTTCCACATTTGGAGACCAAGAATATGTTAAAGTTGCTATCTGGTCATTATCAAATGAGATGCAGAATGCTCAATTTGGAATTGGCCAAACTCTTGCAGTTAAGACCAAGCAGCATGATACAAGGACATTGTCTTTGGAGAAGCAACTGAAGGAGGAACCAGCACCACAAGAGACAGATCTCTATCCCATTAATGTTGATGTTTCTATAAACGATCATCAGTTCTTGAATATGCCTCAAAAAATTGAGGCATTAAGGAGCACAAGTTCTGACATCACTAGAAAACCTGGAAACCTGAACAGATCCTTAACCACATTGCCACAGGCGACTCAGTATATGGAGCCTCTTTATGAAACTTTCTTTTGCCCACTAGGAAAGAAGATCATGGACAATCCAGTCACCATAGAAACCGGAGTAACCTATGAAAGGAATGAAATTACTAAATGGTTTGAGAAGTTTGAAAAATCAGACATTTTCTGCCCAGTCACAGGGCAGAAGCTAGTGAGTAGGGCTTTCAACACAAACAAAGCTCTGAAGTCCACAATAGAGGAATGGCTGGAAAGGAATGAAGCATCCAGGATCAAGGTTGCACGGACAGCTTTGTCTTTAGCCAGTTCAAAGGATATGGTACTGGAAGCAATAAAAGATTTGCAAACTATCTGCCAGAGGAAAAGATACAATAAGGTACAGGTTCGCAGTGTTGGATTAATGCCATCTCTCATTAAGTTTCTGGAGTACAAAGACAGAGATGTTAGATGTGCAGCAATAGAAGTATTACAACTATTGTCAGAGGATGATGATGAAAATAAGGTTTTAGCTCTTCACTTTTCTCTGATTTCAAATTGAATATCATATCAATAATGAAAAACAATATGATGAACAGGAACTTAACCTATAGTCTTAGGTATGTTTTTGTTTGTCAAAATTATGAACACAGAAATGGTGACTTTATAGGAGACAAAACTTAGTCTCAATCAGTTGTATGACAAAACAAGGCCTGCCATTGTGGTCAGTTATAGATATCCAATGAATTTTTGGAAGTATACTTTGCTACCCTATTAGTGTGGTGGGGAACCTCAGCTGCAATTATCTAGACATGAGATTGAACCAAGCAGACCAATCTTTATCTGCAACTTCCATTCATGAACTTGAAACCTATTTGAACAAGCACTTATTTTTCAAGGATTCTAGATGTGCGTTTAGCTTTCTATTATTGGTGTCTTGTTTATATCTATCTACTGTGAGTATTTGCACTCAATGACTTCACCAAAAGTGAAAACCATATCTTATTCTTAGATATATGTAATCTTTGGTGGTTAATTTTGCAGGAAATGATCGCTAAAACAATGAATATTTCCACAATAATTGATATGCTGTCAAGTAGTCACCAACCAATAAGGCATGCATCCCTGCAGTTCTTGCTTGAGCTTTCAAAATCCCTATCTTTGTGCAAGAAAATTGGGTCAGTTCCTGGAGGAATTCTAATGCTGATCAATATTAAATACAAACATTCAATTGATGCATTTGCTTCAGGAAAAGCTGAAGGAACCTTAAGGAACCTAGAGAGGGTGCCAAATAACATTAAGCACATGGCAGAATGTGGACACTTGGAACCCCTTTTAGATCATCTTACTGAAGGTAATGCTCAAAACTTCTTCTCAGTCTTTCCAAGCCACCTCCAAGTAATTAAAAATAAAAATGTTTTGAAACAGAACAAATAAGACATTCAAAGCTATATTTAAAGGAAACATAGTTACAGAACAAGAGTAGCAGCTAAACTATACAGAAATTGAAGAAACTAAAAATGTATTTGGACTTTTGTTATGAACCATTTGTGTATCTCCAAGGAGATCATAGACTAACGGCATAGTTTGTAGAAAGCCATATGCTCTAACCAAAAGTAATGCTGACAAAAAATGAATCCAATAAACAGGTTGTGAAGAAATGAAGATGGAAATGGCAAGTTACCTTGGGGAAATTGTTCTTGGACATGACAGCAAAACCTTTGTGGCTGTGAGGGCTTCCCCCCATCTCGTAAAAATGGTTCAGAGTGGAAACAGTCTGAGCAGAACGGCAGCATTTAAAGCTCTGGCTCAGATCTCATCCTACCAGCCAAATGCAAAAATTCTTGTAGAAGCTGGAGTAGTAAAAATAATGGTTGAAGAGATGTTCAGTAGGAGGATCTATGATGAGCCTATGAACTCAAAAATAGAAGCAGCAGCAATACTAGCAAATATATTCGAGTCTGAGCTTGAGCTTGAGAAGTTCCAAGTGAATAATCATGGCCACACTATAACTTCTGATTATGTGGTCTACAGCATCTTTGACATGCTGAAGAACTCAACCCCTGATAAACTCAACATCAATCTTATCAGAATTATCTTATGCCTGACAAAGACCCAAAAATCAATAGCCACCATTGTCTCAGTGGTCAAAACGACTGAAGCAAGCCACACCCTGACTGAACTCATCAATAATCCACATGATGATCTTGCCATAACAGCAATTAAGCTGCTGTGTACACTTTCACCCTACATGGGCCACACACTAGCTGAAAGGCTCTGCAAAACCGGAGGCCAACCTGAGAGCCTAATCCAGAGTCCTGCTGAAATAAACCAAATCACAGAGAGACATGCAGTTTCAGCAAAATATGTGGCAAAACTCCCCCACCAAAACCTAACGCTAAACCTAGCCATTCTGAGCAAGAATGCAGTCCCTACAATCCTAAAAACAATCAATCAAATCCAAAGAAGTGGAACAAGATCAAGCAGGTATGCAAGTGCTTATTTAGAAGGCTTAGTGGGCACTCTAGTCAGATTCACAACAACACTATATGAACCTCAGATATTGTTTCTAGCAAGAAACTACAATTTCACATCAGTGTTCACAGAGCTGCTCATAAAAACATCTAGTGATGAAGTTCAGAGGTTATCAGCAATTGGGTTGGAAAATCTCTCATCACAGTCGATAAATCTGTCAAAAGCACCTCAAATTAAGAGAACCAAGTTTTTGAAGTTGTTCTACTTACCCAAGTTCCTATCTTTTGGTTCATCGAAGAGGAGGAAACTACCGGGTTGCCCAGTTCACAGAGGGGCTTGTTCTTCAAAAAACACATTCTGTTTAGTTGATGCAAAGGCAGTTGAGAGGCTGTTGGCTTGTTTGGACCACGAGAATGTTGAAGTAGTTGAAGCTGCATTGTCAGCTATAATTACATTGCTAGATGAAAAAGTTGACGTGGACAATAGTGTGAGCATGTTGAGTGAAGCAAATGCTGTACAACGTGTTCTAAATTTGGTGAAAGAGCACCAGCAAGAGGGTCTATGGCAAAAGTCACTTTGGGTGATTGACAAGTTCTTGATGAAAGGTGGGGACAAGTCTGCTTCGGATATATCACAGGATAGGTTGTTGCCTGCAACATTGGTGAATGCTTTCCATCATGGGGATGGCAATACGAGGGAGATGGCTGAGAAGATTTTGAGGCATTTGAATAAGATGCCAAATTCCTCTACTTCCAACTATACCATGTAAAATCGTCCCTCTCCCTTTCTCTTCTTTATGGTCTTATTGTAATGCTGCTATTGACAAAGTTGTTAAAGATGGAATAGTTTGTATATTGATGTATATTATGTGTCTACGGCATTGTACAGCAGAAAGCCTTATATACGCTAAGTATGTGTAAAGTACAAATAATATGGATATATTACAAGTACACAAATATAGTATACTAGGCTAAGCTCGATGGGCTAGGTTAGACTAACCTATATACTAACATCCCCCCTCAAACTTGAGGTGGTAAGGAGGAAGCCAACTGGGGTAGAGGTGATAGGCCAAGTGGGTGAGTTTTGGTGAAGATATCAACAAGTTGGTTAGTAGAGGTGATAGGCCAAGAATGTATTGACTCCTTGGGTAAATTAATCAATTAATTAGCCAGGTGAATTAATTAAGTCAATTTAACATGCATTACGCGTAGTAGCAAAAACAAATCACCAAATAACTAAATGCAGCGGAAATTAAATTTGACACAGGTGATTTGTTTACGAATTGGGAAAACCACCGAGGCAAAATGATGCAGATTGGTTAAGGAAGAATAAAATATTTTAATATTTTATGTTGTTTTTTTTATTTCCTGGTGGAATTAGGTTTTATATGCTTTTCCTAGTTGAATTAGGATTTAAATTGTTTTTCTTTTCCTAGTTAAATTGTTTTTCCTTTCTCAAGTAGAAGTAGGTTTTATAATATCTTTTCCTAAAAGGAGTAGGAGAAATTTAATTCCTATAAATACTCTTTATAGAAAGGTTGATTGTTGTTATGCGTTGATTAATAAAAGTTTGTTAGAGATGTTTTCTCTATTATTTTGCCTACTAGCCTAGTGTTCTTGTGGAACTTAGGTTTCGTGGAAGAATTGTAGTAATTGTGTGTTACAGATTCTGCTTCTACATGTCCACGCTGCATCAGTTGGTATCAGAGCCAGGCTTGGTTCCTACTATGGCGCAAAGAGGAGTACGTGGGGGAAAACCTATTGCCATAGATGACGTGTATGAATGTGATGACGTTGCACGCGATGCGCAATTAGAGACGTTCTTTCAAAGAATAGAGGAGTGGTTTGATGCGCTTTCAAAGCAGCTCACCGCCTTAGCCGTTGGAAGTCAACCTCAAAACTACCATCCAAATCCATGTTTTGTGGAGGAGGAGGAGGATCTTGATATCGAGCAAGAGGGCTGCGATATCAAAGAGGATGATGAATATATTGAAAGAGTTTGTCAAGTAGATTGAGATTCTCCACCAATTTATGATGACTATCTTGAAGATTTTAGTTAAGGAGAAAATATTGAGCTTGATAAAAATAAAGTCATATACATACGAGATGAGCCCATAACTCACATCATTGATGAGACTTTCGACATTCAAAAACAAAAGGTTATTGATCCCTCCTGGGAGGATTTTATTGAACAAGAATTGATAGAGGTCAACAAAAGGCATGAACGAATAATTTTAAGTAATCTTTGTCGAGGAGGAAATATGAAGTTTTTGGATGTATGCATGGATTCTTTTTTAGTACTTGCTTCATATATCCCACCGTGGCAAAATAAGTCAAGAATAAAAATCCGTACATCAAGATTTATTATGAGTGAGAAAAGATTGATAAGTAGCATTTTGATTCGCCTTGTCTTGCACAGAAGAATAGGATGGAGAGGATTATTCGGGATTCCAATTGATCGTGAAAGATTGCCACAAAACTCGAGGACGAGTTTTCCCCAACCCCGAGAGAATGATACAGATTGGTTAAGGAAGAATAAAATATTTTAATATTTTATGTTGTTTTTTTTTCTTTCCTGGTGGAATTTAGATTTATTTGCTTTTCCTAGTTGAATTAGGATTTAAATTGTTTTCCTTTTCCTAGTTAAATTGTTTTTCCTTTCTCAAGTAGAAGTAGGTTTTATAATATCTTTTCCTAAAAGGAGTAGGAGAAATTCTATTCCTATAAATACTCTTTATAGAGGGGTTGATTGTTATTGTTATACGTTGATTAATAAAAGTTTGTTAGAAATGTTTTCTCTATTATTTTGCCTTCTAGCCTAGTGTTCTTGTGGAACTTAGGTTTCGTCGAAGAATTGTAGTAATTGTGTATTACAGATTCTGCTTCTACACGCTTACGCTGCATCAGTTGGTATCTGAGGATCTTGATATCGAGTAGGAGGGTTGCGATATCAAAGGGGATGATGAATATATTGAAAGAGTTTGTCAAGTAGATTAGGATTCTCCAATTTATGATGACTATCCTGAAGATTTTAGTTAAGGAGAAAAGATTGAGCTTGATAAAAATAAAGTCATATACATACGAGATGAGCCCATAACTCACATCGTTGATGAGACTTTCGACATTCAAAAACAAAAGGTTATCGATCCCTTCTGGGAGGATTTTATTGAACAAGAATTGATAGAGGTCAACAAATGGCATGAACGAATGATTTTAAGTAATCTTTGTCGAGGAGGAAATATGAAGTTTTTGGATGTGTGCATGGATTCTTTTTTTAGTACTTGCTTCATATATCCTGTCGTGGCAAAAGAAGTCAAGAATAAAAATCCGTACATCAAGATTTATTATGAGTGAGAAAAGATTGATAAGTAGCATTTTGATTCGCCTTGTCTTGCACAGAAGAATAGGATGGAGAGGATTATTCGGGATTCCAATTGATCGTGGAAGATTGCCACAAAACTCGAGGACGAGTTTTCCCCAACCCCGAGACAGTGATGCAGATTGGTTAAGGAAGAATAAAATATTTTAATATTTTATGTTGTTTTTTTTTCTTTCCTGGTGGAATTAGGATTTATTGCTTTTCCTAGTTGAATTAGGATTTAAATTATTTTTCTTTTCCTAGTTAAATTGTTTTTCCTTTCTCAAGTAGAAGTAGGTTTTATTATTTCTTTCCCTAAAAGGAGTAGGAGAAATTTTATTCCTATCAATACTCTTTATAGAGAGGTTGATTGTTGTTATGCATTGATTAATAAAATTTTGTTAGAGATGTTTTCTCTATTATTTTGCCTACTAGCCTAGTGTTCTTGTGGAATTTAGGTTTCGTGGAAGAATTGTAGTAATTGTGTGTTACAGATTCTGTTTCTACATGCCCACGCTGCATCACAAAACCCCACTGGATGAATTTAAAGTCACCACTCCCGAGAATTTACTATTATTAAAATAAGCGGTTACAAGTAAAGGAATCTCAGTACTTTATACCAACCTACAGTTGAACCCTTACCCCCAATACACAATTGGACTTGTAATGTAGAAACAATCTTTCCTTTCAATGCATGGCTCTAAGTACGTGACTAACTAATCGATGCACGGATCCTAGTATGTGACTAATACACCAACTTGAGAAAGATGTTGGCTGCAAAGTTCTTCAATTTATCCACAAGATGAAAATCAAGAAGCTTATTGGTCACAAAACCCTACGGCGTACAAACGTAGCAGTTTTTTCAAGAGAAAGATGAAGTAGAGCAGATTGCCTCCAATCACAACATGCATGTTACAACAAGTGTAACAACCTTATGACAGCCCTTAAAATAATCCTTATATATGTCTAGGGTTGTGAGAAAAGAATACCTAAACATATAGCTTAGATATGCGTGAAAAATAAATCTGGAAATCTAAATTTTGTAATTCTCGATAGATACATCTATCGAGCTATCTGTCGAGTTTCAAATATTAAATCTCGATAGATACATCTATTGAGATATCTGTCGAGATTTAATGAACAACACTTCTTCACTTGATTCTTGGATAGATTTGCATGGTTTCAATACTTGGACTTGAAATTGTTCATTGAAGTATTAAACACATCCTAGATCTATCCAATTACAAGTAAAATGCATTTTGTCAAAGGATTAGCCAATTCTATATGATATATGTTCATAACATGTTCCATATATGTCCTAACAATCTCCCCATTTGGCAATCCATGACAAAACCACAATAAACAAATGAAATATGAGGGAAGTCATAAATCACTCAACTCATACTTGTTGAATATAATAAAATCTACCTTAACACAAACTCTTGAAAAACTTTGCAAGAAAAGAGTTTATGACATGATAGATTTTGACAACTAGTATTTCTGAAACAGTTTAAACAAAACTCATCAAGGCATTTTAGTGTGAAACAGAAATATAAGATTGCATACATAAATAAGAAATATGTGTATAAAGAAATAAAAGAAACAACACATGGAGAGATAGGTGAAAATGTGATAACAACATCATCAAATATATATCAATAATGAATACAGTGTTTGCTATCACTAAATGGCCACAAGACCAATGTACAAGAGATAATGTATCTAAAGGAGAAAGAAGAGAACCCTAATCTCCTAAAATCCCTCATTAGGGAACACCTGTAAGATGAGTCTGCCGCTTTCTTTCATAACAGAGCCGGGAATAACGGCTGGCATAGAAGTCTCTCGCACGTAAGGAGATGCTGCTGCTGGATGTCACAGTTCTGGGGCGCCATGATCCTTCTCTCTGGAACAATCGAGGGCATTGCCTTCCTTCAGCTTTCAAAGGTAGAGGCTGCATCAATCATCGCTCAGTGAGCTATTTATTGCCGCCAATAGCGCTTTTCCAGAAAAGATACATAAAGTTCTCACTATGTCCCTCATAAACAAAATCACTCCTCCTAACAAAAAATGTCCTATACTAACTCTCCCCCTATGTACATGACTAATCTCATACCCAAACTACTTCCCCTTTTTGCCACAAATGACAAAGGGCAAGTCACTGAGAAGCAGTCATCTCCTTGTCACCGGAAGAGCTAGAATCCTCATCCTCATTAGCATTATCATCACCGGAGCCATCATCGTCGTCCTTGTCCTCTGAAGCCTGTGGAGATGGAGATGGAGACGCGGTGAAACCACCTATGACAGCTTGTTGTCATGCGATACAACCAACATGGGTGTTCACCTGACACAACTCATCATTGAGTGTCAAGGCGAGCATCCATGCACTCAAGCTATGCCATGATGGCCTCAAGAGTCACAACACTAGCGGAGGAAGAAGGTGCAGAGGTGGATGGAGTAGAACGGGCTGGAGGAGTCGTCTTCTCGGTCCATGGCCATTTCAGTCAAAGTTGGGCCTCGCTCTGTCTAACGAACACCTAATGGCACCTATGATGGAGAAATGAAGAGACTCGGGAAAAGAGACAGAGGAGTGGTGAATGATCCTCATGATAGCAGAAGGAAAGATAAGCTTATCACAGGTTGCCATATCTCTATAGACATTGATGAGAGAGAGAATAAAGTGAGAAGGGAAGTCTATGGTGAGGTCCTCGATGAGGGACAAGAAAAAGCGAGCACGAGGCTCAATAATAGAATTATAGTGAGACAAGGGATGTAGAACAAATGTCATCACCATATTCAGGAACCTTGGACCTTTTGCAAAGTTTAAGCATGAGGTGTTTTAATGGTCACTCCATGATGAAGGTGTCTCACAAAAGAGAGACAAGAGTTCATCTTTGGACATAGTCCGCAGACAATGACATCCAGGGTAATTAGGATATGTTACCCTCGGGACAGGTAGCACATTGGAGATAAGCTCCGGAGTGACTCCTATACGGATACCTCAAACAGAAGTGATGAAACGAGGTATAGAATAATTGAATTTGTGCATATTGGAGTAAAACTCCTGTATGATCACGGAGGGACAACTTATCGAGATCTCACAAAAAAGACTCCCATCCTCTACTGTGAATGACAGTGGGTAGATCAGTATTGAAGAATTCCAAAAGGATAATGTGGCCTTCCGAATGAATACCACGTTTGGAGAAGTTCTCCAAGAAGTCCTGACGGGCCTTCTTATCACGAAACCTGACATGAAGTGGAGTAGGGTCGAAAGAAGATGATG
Organism: Quercus lobata; assembly: GCF_001633185.2. NCBI lineage: Eukaryota > Viridiplantae > Streptophyta > Magnoliopsida > Fagales > Fagaceae > Quercus > Quercus lobata. The sequence continues at coordinate 73,138,081 of NC_044906.1, read as the reverse complement.
CCCCAGAACGAAGAGGGTTCCCGGGATGGAGCGGATTTGAGCTTGAGTGCCATGCACAGACTATCTGAGAGAGAGAGAGAGAAGCAAAAAAGCACCAATCAACAGATATACCAAAAAGAGAAAAAAGAATGGTACGTATGCATGAATAATGCATGATCATGTGACGTGCAGCAAGAATATCATCATGGGCTCAGCCCAATTCAAACCTACCAGCACACAAGGTTCCAACATGGAAAACACACATCTATAATGCATGAAACATTGTGAAAATGCAAATGTGATGCAATGCATGAACATATAACATCATTTATGCAAAACCCAAACCAAAAAATTTCACAAATAACTCATCAATCTCCAAAAACCCCAAAAAATTTTCAAAACCCAAAAACCTAGGTCTAAAAGTATGAAATGCATGAAGAAAGAGAGAAAACGAGATCATACCAAAGGTAAAAAAACAAGGTTTAGGCCAAAAATCAAGTGGGGAAGACGAAGGGGTTGAGAAAAAGGTGTTTGGGAGAGAAAAGAAATTGTTTCTGTCGAGAGAGATTGAAGAAAATGAGATCTAAAATCGTATTAGATCTATTTATAGAAAACGTGTCTCAATGGATCGAGATCTATCGAGGATCTGTTGAGGTTCTATCGAGAATTTGTCGACGGTAAAAAAACCTCGATGGATCAAGTTGCTATCAAGAATCTATCGGACAGACAGAAACTTTCTCGATGGATCAAGAATCTATCGAGACAAATTCCAGAAAGTTTCGATGGATCAAAGATGCGATAAGATCTGTCGAGAAAAGCAGTCCAAGGGTTTTGATAGATGGCTATCTGTCGAATTCTGTCGAGCTTGATAAAAACAGTTTTTCAAAGAAGAGAAAAACACAAAAATGAATGCAATCAAGCAAGCTATTAAACCAAAAATCCAAATAACATTTTAAGCTTTCAAAAACATCTCTCAACAAGAAAAATGTAAAGCATTTAGATCCAAAACACACACACACTAAACAAGTCTAACCAATTTTATATTTCAAAAACAAGTCAAGACAGTTTAGTGAGCATATATTGACACATGTATTCTTTGTGATGGCCAAATCATATTGTACTTGCACATGTATTAAAAGTAGCAAAGAATTTTGCGTGTTGTGTGTGAAAAATATCGCAAAAGTGTATAAGTGTCTACATGTTATGACGATTTGAGATATGAGAGAATCAATTTAACTCACACACAATCATAACTGCTTGATGGGAACTATCACCTTCGAGGTGCATCCTATAACTCCCACATCTCCTACAAACACGCTTGCAACTATATTTAAAAGCATTTTGATTCTTTTTGCTTTTGATTTTCTTTGCATATTTTTTTTCTTTTAAGCATATCATGCATGGGCATATAATAGAGAAAAGAAATACCCAATTATGTTAAGCTTTGATATTGCAATTTTGCTATGCCAGAGCATACAGATGTCATATCATGATTGGTGGGAAATAGTGGTGAGATGATTATTTATGCCTTTCTCTTAGGATTTTTTAGTCATTCCTACTAAAAAGAGTGATATGAATGTTAAGTGCAAGAGATCACTTAATCTTATTCATCACGAACATGTGCCACAAAGCTCACTTACTTAGTTGTGCATATAGCTGCTCATTTTAGCTACAAAAGATACAAAATTTAGAAAACTTTGTTTCAATGGCCATCCAAGGTACACAAGTACCAATGTACACAAAACACACACAGTTTTTGTATTTTTCTAATTTTTCATTTTATTTTAATTTTATTTTATGAAAAACAAAACAAAGCAAAACTGAAAACAAACAAACAAAAACATGTTAAACAAAGCATATCATGAAACTGGACTGACTCAAAACAAGAAAGCAAAACACACAAGTAATTCAAAAACAAAAAGAGAGGGAGAAAGAAAAAGTGACTGAATCACTTTGAGCCTTTTTCCTTCCACCTCTTAGAAGAACCTTTCTGTTGAGCAAACCTTTGATCCGGCGGTGAAGGGAAAGAATTGAAATCGTTCAAGTTCGAAAGGAACATGAGGGCCTTAAGAAGATTTCCAAGAGGAGCAAAAGAGGATGGAAATTGATTCTGGTTTCCAGATGGGATCATACTATTGCTCTGTTGAGTGGCTAACCACTTATAGCAATTAGGTCGAGTATGTCTTGAAGCTCTACAGTGATGATAGAGATGCTGCTTCTTCTGTTTAGACTTTTGATTACTTCCCTTCTTAGTCCTAGGGTTTCTAGTCTCTTTCTTATCAAGCTTAAGGGGTGCCCCTAAAATAGATTTTCCCTTGTCTATGTTCTCACTAGCTAAAACAATTTTCATATCATTATTCTCATATTCAACATTATTAGCAAGTGAAACAAACACAATAGTACTAGAAGAAGCAATATTAGGAGAAGAGAAATCATACCCTAAACCAGTTCGATCAGAAGTAGATTTCTGAAAGTTAAGCATCTCATCAAGTTTTGCACTGAAAGTCCCTTCCAATTGAGCTCTGACTTGGAACAGCTTCGCTTCAAGCTTCTTGGTTTTCTCAGCCAAGAAATTGTTTTCAAACTACAAAACTTCAATGGTCTGATTAGCTTCATCAACCTTTTTGGAAAACTCTTCTCGGTTAAGTTCCACATTACTCAGTATCTTGGTGGCCAGCTTATACAATTTCTCATGCTTTTCAGAGACCTTGTACAACTTTGCATAGGCAGTATGAATGTCATCCTATTCATCCATTTTCTCAAACTTAGACTCCACTAAGTCCTCTTCTTCATCTACCTCTTCAACAATCCCCTTAGTAGGATTTACCATGGCAGTGAAGGCATTCAAGATTCCTTCATCATCATTATCTGAATCATCCTCAAGCTCAGTGTCACTCAAGGTAGCAACAAGGGCTTCGCTTTTCCCAATGGTCTTGAGATAAGTTGGACATTCTTGTTTCATATGTCCAAAGCCTTGACACCCGAAGAATTTTGGTCTGGAGGGAATAGTGTATTAACCGCCATCCTTAGCATCCTTCTTCCCTTTATCTTGGCTCTTAAACTGTAAAGAACTGGATTGCTTATGGTCTTTGTTGAATCGTTTCGCATTGGAATTCTTCATGAACTTTTTGAATTGCCTTGTGATATAGGATTTTATCTTAGAATCTTCATCATCCAAAGACTCATCGGTGTCACTACTTTTGGCCTTCAGTGCCATGCTCTTGCTCTTGCTTGATTTCCCGATTCTAGACAAACCCAATTCATAGGTTTGCAGGTTGCCAACCAGCTCTATCAAAGGAATTTGATCAATGTCCTTTGATTCCTCAATAGCAGTGATCTTGGCATGGAATCTCTTTGGAAGAGATATCTGAGTACCTTTCTTACAATCTTGGGTTCGGGAATGGTTTCTTCAAGATTAAATGTAGAGTTCACTATGTCCTTGAGCTTGGCATAAAACTCATCACATGATTCATCCTCCTTTATCTTAATCTCTTCAAAGTTCGTAGTAAGCTTTTGAAGCTTTGAATCCTTGACAGCCTTAGTCCCTTCATAGGTTGTCTGGAGGATAGTCCTTGCTTCCTTTGCAGTTTCAATTGAGGATATCTTCTTGAACTCCTCATTGATGACCGCATTGAATAAAGCATTCAATGCTTTGTTGTTGAAGTTTTCCGCTTTGATCTTAGCATCATCCTAATTAGCCGGCACTTCCTTTTGCTTGGACTAGCCTATTTCCATAGCTTGCCACACCTTCTCATCTATAGACTGTAAAAAAGCTCTCATGTGTACTTTCTAGTATGCATAGTTAGTGTCATCAAATAAAGGAGGTATAATTAAAGATTGTCCTTTATCCATGACAAACAAGGGTCAAAGGATCACACAACGAAGATTAACCCTAATCAGAGTGTGCCTATTCTGATACCACTTGATAGGCCAAGAATGTATTGACCCATTGAGTAAATTAACCAATTAATTAGTCAGGTGAATTAATTAAGTCAATTTAACATACAATACGCGTGGTAGTACAAACAAATCACCAAAGAACTAAATGCAGCGGAAATTAAATTTGACACGGGTGATTTTTTTACGAATGGGGAAAATCATCGAAGCAAAACCCCACCAGGTGAATTTAAGGTCACCACTCCTGAGAATCCACTATTATCAAAACAAACGGTTACAAGTAAAGGAATCTCAGTACCTTATACCAACCTACAGTTGAACCCTTACCCTAATACATAATTGGACTTGTAATGTAGTGACAATCTTTCCTTTCAATGCACGGCTCCAAGTACGTGACTATCCAATCGATGCACGGATCCCAGTATGTGACTAACACACCAACTTGAGAAAGATGTTGGCTGCAAATTTCTTCAATTCATCCACAAGATGATGATCAAGAAGCTCCTTGGTCACAAAACCCTATGGTATACGAACACAACAACTTTTTCAAGAGAAAGATGAACTAGGGCAGATTGTCTTCGGTCATAACATGCATGTAACAGCAAGTGCAACAACCTTATGACGACCCTTAAAATAATCTTTAATATGTCTAGGGTTGTGAGAAAAGAAAACCTAAACATATAACTTGGATATACGTGAAAAAAAGATCTGAAAATCTGAATTTCGTAATGCTCGATAGATACATTTGTTGAGCTTCAAATATTAAATCTTGATAGATACATCTATCGAGAAATATGTCTAGCTTTAATGAACAACACTTTTTTCACTTGATTCTTAGACAAATTTGCATGGCTTCAATACTTGGACTTGAACTCTTGTTCCTTGAAGTATTAAATACATCTTAGATCTAACCAATTACAAGTAAAGTGCGTTTTGTTAAAGGATTAGCCAATTCTATATAACATATGTTCATAACATGTTCCACATATGTCCTAACAAGAGAAAATGGAGAACAACTAGAGATTGCCTTTCTTGAGATGCTAGCAAGTGATGTGGGAGTCGATCTCAATGTGCTTGGTGCGTTCATGGAAGACATCGTTATGAGCAATGTAGATAGCACTACGATTATCACAGTAAAGAGGAGTGACAGTAGGCTATAGAGCATCCATATCAGCCAAGAGCCATCAAAGCCAGACAAGCTCACAAGTGGTGTTAGCAAGGGCACAATACTCAACCTCAGTACTGGAACGGGAAACCACATCTTGCTTCTTGCTACACCATGAGACAAGAGAAGTACCCAACAAGAAACAAAAACCTGTGATGAAGCATCGATCAGTTGGATTACTTGCCCAATCTGTATCTTGAGAGAAGACTGAGAGGAGTAGTGAAGACCATGATAAAGCGTGCCCTTGATGTATCTAAGAATCCGAAGAATGGCAACATAGTGGATAGAACGAGGGGCGTCCATGAACTTACTAACCATACTTATGGCATGTGAAATATCCAAGCGAGTGACAGTGAGATAGATCAGACTACTAACCAACTGATGGTAACAAGTAGCATCTGATATAGGTTCACCATCCAAAGGTGTGAGCTTGGCGTTAAATTCCAGGGGAGTGGAAACAGTCTTGTTGTCTGTGATACCAATTTGGAGAGAAGATTAGAAGCATATTTAGCTTGAGAAAGATAGTATCCATTAAAGGATGAGGTAACCTCAAGCCCAAGAAAATAGCTGAGAGTCCCATATCTTTTATCTCAAAATGCTAACTAAGGAAGTGTTGAAGAGAGTGGATACTTGTAGAGTCATCTCTAGTAATAATCATGTCATCAACATAAAGAAGAATAAGAGTGATACCAGCAGAGGATCTTCAGTTCAAAAGAGGAATGTCATAAGGACTCAAAGTGAAACCCTACTGAGTAATAACTGAGCTAAACTTTTCAAACCAAGCCTGAGTAGCTTGCTTGAGGCCATAAAGAGCATGATGAAGGCAACAAACTTGACGGCCTGTGTAAGTATATCCAGGGGGTGGTTGCATGTACACTTCTTCTTGGAGGTCTCCATTGAGGAAAGCATTCTTCACATCCATTTGATAAAGAGGCCAATGGTGAACAACGGCCACAGCAATGAGAAATTTAACAGATGTAAGGCGAGTAACATGAGCAAATGTTTTCTCATAGTCAATGCCACATTCTTGAATAAAGCTCTTGGCAACTAGGCGAGCTTTGTATTGTTCAACAGATCCATCAGCCTTGGTCTTGTTCTTGTAAACCTACCTACAACCTAGTACAGACTGACTAGGAGGCAAATCAACCATATCCTAAGTGTGATTTTTGTGAAGGACATCTAGTTCTTCAGACATATCTTGCTACCAAAGAAGGTCATTATGGGCCTCACAATAGGTTTGAGGCTCATAGAGGGTGGCAAGAGCAAAAGGGCAGTGATAATCAGTGAGATAAGGAGGAGGAACGCTTATCAGAGTAGTATGATGAACGTCAGGACCAACAGGAGGCTTAGGAGATGGTGGTGCCACAGGATCCAAGACAGGAGGGTCATGTGCCAAGGACAAAATCAGAGATGATTCATCTGGAGAGGCAGCCGATGTTGAAGAATCCTCTACAAGTTCAGGATAAAGAGGGAGGAAAAGATTAGTAAAAATGGGAGACTCTAAGGAAGAGGACATAGGAAATTACTGAAGACTCGTGAAAGGACAATGTTCCCAGAACTCAACATGACGGGAGACACGAAGGCAATGAGTTATGGAATCATAACAGTAAAATCCCTTTTGGGATACACCATATCCTAAGAAGTACTAGAGACGAGCACTGAAGCTTTGTCCATTCATGATGAGGAAGAGAGACAAAACAAGCACAACCAAAAACCCGAAGAGAGGAGCAGTCAAGGGTTTGACCATAGAGGAGCTCGAAGGGTGATTTGTTGTGTGTGGTCGGTGAATGAATATGATTAATGGTGTAAATAGCAGCGAGTGTTGCCTCACCCCAAAAACACTCAAGAATAGAGGAAAAAATGAGAAAGGCACGGACAACATCAAGAATGTGTCGATGTTTTCATTCTGCAGGACCATTTTGTTGACAGATGTAAGGACAAGACTGGTGAGGGAGGGTACCATTGCTATCTAAAAAGGATAGGAAAGATTTATCATTATATTCTTGAGCATTATCTAACCGAAAGATCTTAATGGTGTGATTGAACTGTGTTTCAATCATTTTATGAAATGTTTGATAAATGGACACCAGTTCAGACCTCTGGTGAAGCAGATAAATCTAGGTATATTGAGAAAAATCATCCATAAATATAAAAAATATCTAGATCCCCTTTAGTGGGAACCGGTACAGGATCTCGAATATCAGAATGTATAAGATCAAGAGGTGTAGAAGAAAAAGAGTCACAAAAATTAAAGGGCAATTTTGTTTGTTTGCCAAAATGACAGGAAGTACAATCAAATTTTGGAAATTGAACTGAACCCAAATGACCTTGAAAAGCTAACAACTAAAGACGAGATAATGATGTATGACCAAGACGAGCATGCCATAAATCAGGTGAAGAGGGTGGCAGTAGTAGCAACAACAGAAACAACTTGTGAAGGAATCTTTAAGTCGTGAACCTCAAACATACGTCCAACCTTATGGCCTATCCCAAGCACTTAACCTGTCCGGGGATCCTGCACATCTACACCATGATTAATAAATAAAATATCTACTCCTAATTCACAAAGTTGACAAACAAAAAGCAAATTGAGGGAAAACTTTAGAATATAAAAAGTGTCACTAAGGGATAAACTAGGAGAAGAGATTGTTCCTTTATGATTAACAGGCATAGGAGTTCCATTAGTACTGTAAATAGAGATGGGATGTGCTAAGGGTGCCTTATCAGAGAATTGTGATTCATCAAGGGTCATATGGTTACAATATGTAGTATCAAAAAACCAAGAATGTTTACTTGAGGTGACAAAAAAAAGGAAGTGGAAGTTTGAGAAAAAACTTGTTGAACTATTGCCTTAATATTAGCTATAGCGAGGAAGCTAAAGATGGACCTGTAGGAATCGATAGATCTGAGGGACACATAGCAGTTGCCTAAGGAAGAGCAGCTTTGTTATGCTCTTGCATGAATTTTTGCAGTTTGCGACAAATAGAGATATCATGGCCTTTGGCATGGTAAAACTCGTAGCAAGTACCTTTGGAAGATTGAGAAGTGGGACACCCAGAGGTTATTCGTTAATGAGTAGTGAATGCAGCAATGGGAGGTTGTGGGAGAGGAGAGAGTGTAGTCAACACATGGTCAGAGGATGACATGTGATAAGTAGGCTAACGGTTCTCCTCGGAGATGAACTCCTTGACTGTAGCATCAAGAGAAGGATTAGGAGATTGGCTAAGTAGAGAAGCCCTAGTAGGCTTAAAATCCTCATGTAAACTCATCATGAAATGAATAAATTCATGGCAGTCCCGATATTTGGCAAAGAGCTTAATGTCCTTAGGATACAGTAGTGGAAGATCTGCAGATGAGAGTTCTTCCCACATAGAAGAAGTCTAAGAATAATAATAAAAAATATACCGTCTCTTGGTGCATTTGATAAAGCTTTGAGTCCATGTGGAACTCTAGGCTTGAATTAGTGCAATTGTAGCAATTGGACAGAAATATCCAAGCAACCTCAGCAATGCCAAGACGAGGAAGAAGACTATGAACGGAAGGTACAGAGGCATTGATAAACCAAGACAAGATCTTACTCTGAATACTCTGTCATTCCTCTAGGTATGCTTCATAATCATCCTCCGTAATAGTAGTCTTAGAGACATCGACATCAGTTGTGGCTTTGGACTTAGGTATTGGTGCTGGTTTGGGAATTGAACTAGTTACATACCTCCATATTTTTCCACCCTTGAGAAAGACAGTCATATTCTGAGATCGTAAATGATAGCTACTAGGCTCATCCAAGATAATGGTGATAGGACGTATAATGTCTCGTTCGTTTTGTTGAGTCATAATGAAGAAAATGACCAAAAAGAGAGATTTAGAGACCTTAGACAAAGAAATAGAACCCAAAATCAGAATCTACGTGAAAAACTGAGCAAGATAGGCCTAGTTGAAAATTTTTGACTTCGGTCAACAATGGCGATCAAAGTCAAAGGTCAACGTCTGATAACGTCATTGTGCTGATGTCACTAGGGCTGACATCATGATGATGACGTGTGCTGACGACACTAGGGCTAACTTGTAAAACTGATTTGGGTGCGTGGGGTGCGTGGAAAAATGTTGGCACATGGCGGTGGCTTCTTTGGCGTGTGTCAGCTGGGGGTGGTGCGTGAGGCACACGTAGCGCATGTTCGACGAACATAAACTTGGGGTGGCACATAGGGGCGTGTGTGAGCTTTGATTGGGCTATTTCTAGCTGGGTTTTGATCGTGATAGTCTGATCTATCACGTCGAAGCTGTAGTTTAACGATTTGATTGATGAACAGACTGGATCTGTGAGTGTAGTCGTTGGGTTTGACGGTGGAGACTTGCTTTTGTCGGTGGCTATCGGTGAAGACGAGGGAAGTGGAGGGATGTCAGAGAATACCACTAGGTTAGAGCAATAACTCTAATACCATGTTAAAAATATAAAGTGAGAGAGAGAAAGATTGAATAGTCTGTAAATTGATGTATATTTTATGTATATGACATTGTACAATAGAGCCTTATATAGACTAAATATGTGTGAAGTACAAGTAATATGGGTATACTACAAATACAGTATACTGGGTTAAGCCCGATGGGCTAGGCTAGACTAAGTGTTATGGTAATTCTAAGTATCACAAGAATTGGGTTGCTTATCTTGCGCCTTGCATTGCCTTGCTCGCAAGCCAATTTCTCTTCCTGAAATTCTCATATCACCAACTCAACCCATCAACCCACAAAATCCAAGGTATCAAGTTCGGTTGGGTTGTGATGATGCCGAAAATTGTCAGTAAGTCACACAGTCCTCACGTGCTCGAGATAACACTTGCAAAACAAAAACAAAGAAAACCTTGTAGAGAGTATCGGTGTGGTACTGGCCAAGTACCCTCCAAAAATCAAGTTAGAGAACTTTCACAACTCTAAAGTGTTAGAGCTGGGGAAATTATGTGTATCTTGGTTTGTGAGGGTTTTTGGGTTTTTATAGTAGGTAGAGTTGACATTTGTTCCTTGATACAGAGGGCTTTTCCTTGTGGGGAAGATCTTCATTAATGCGCATCTTGCAGGATCCTTTCCTTGTTGGAGTCCCCTTGATTAGGGTTAGTTGTAGAGCATAAGATATTTCCTTATATATTCATGCGTGGGGGCCAAGCAAGGCTATGTCAGATCTATCAAAGGTTTACCCATTCCCTTCAGCTTCCTTCCGTTAGTTTTTTAGCCCATCCATACATCCTCGTTGTCTCATTCGAGTGTCATTGGTCTTGAGGCACACCCATCGACCTTGAGGCGCACCCATCGGCCTTGAGGTGGAACCGTTGGCTTTATGGTGTCGTTTATGGTGCACAAGCAAGGTCGTTGGGTTCATTGGGTTTGTCAGCTTTGCCTTGAATTTATCAAACTTCCAGAATTACCCTTATCAGGTTGGGTCAAATTTATTGGATTGAATGCACAATTCACACCCTTATTGGTGACCAATTAATCTGTTAAACAAAATGGACAACCAATCTTGGATTCAATAATTTTAGCAGATATGAAGGATTTTGTCATGATTCTATCCGGTCCAACTGCCTAACCCCTGCTATCACTGGTGGAAGGAGGGGGGCCATGGCCCCTCCTAGGTTTTGAAAAAACCTTTCCTCTTTGCAATTTTTATGAAAAAATAAAAAATATATACTAACTTTTACACATTTCTAGTCGAGTCTAGACTGCAAACATGCCAAAATGTGAATCTGCCATCATTTCTGGGCTTGCATATTTAGATTTAGACCCCACTGTTTTGCCATCCTTAATCCTAAACCATATTTACCACCATTTTTTTTCTCTATTCGTAGCTGAGACAATAATTAATTTGATTATAGGTTTTTAACAACTCTAAGAGCCAAGCCCAATGCTCAATTAAATTTGTTAAGTTGAAGTAGGTTCAGTGATTTGTTTTAGAACATCCGAACAACTTTCTCTGGAACCATAGAAGAAACCCAGATGAAATGGAGAGACGGCAAAAGAAGGCAGAAGGGAGTTTGACCTGCTATGAGTAACAGAGTTTGCGACATACCCAATAGGCAATTGCCTTGGCAAGCTGGCCACAGATGTTGGCATTCTTCGGAGCAACTAGTAATATAATATGCCGTTTTGAGCCGGCAATGCCACAATACTTTACTAAGTAAGACCTCATATTGGCAACACCAACCTGGGCCGGTCAAGAGCATGAGATTACTGACTGAAGACCCCTGTTTGCGTTTAGTTTATAGAAAGAATAAGTCCATCAAAGAATATATCCTATCATTCTACACCTTTATATATACCTACCTATAGCCATTGATGTTATCCCATGTCAAATACACATAAACAAAAAAAGATATTATTTATCTTCAATCTTCGATAACACCTACCTAGATCTAGCATTATTATTTCGTCTAATCCTAAACCGTATGAGTTGGCTATAACTAAGAAATGGAGGCTTGCATTTTATATTAAGTGACAACGGCAATTATAATTAATTGAATTTGGTTTAATGTTTCAAGGCTTATCTAATTAAAAAATAAATATTTTTTGTATCATTTGATTCAATATTTCAAAACTTTTTATCTCTCACGCATACACACAAAACTCTTTTTTTTTTAATTCATCATCTCTCACATATTTCAATTCTATGGAAAAAAAAAAATTGAAATATTCTCAAGTGCCACATTTGAGATAAGAACAAATTAAATATTGACTTTTTGTTTTATTTTTTTTAGCAAACAATAATACTTATTAGAATAAACACGAAAATAGTAATATTAGTATTTCAAACCGGGTTTATAACACGTTACATTACCTCCCTTTAACCTGTGCATAAACTACTGTTATATAGATAAAGAAAATAAATAAATAATATATCGGGATGAATCTTACAAATGTTTTATTAAACTCCACCTAAAAAAATATATAGTATTATACATGAGCAATTACTTAATCAATTGATGATATACATCGAAATACAAAACAAAGTATGGTGTGCGACTCAAATACTCACTTTCAAAACAACTAATTATCAATCTAAACTAAAATTAAACCAAAGTGATAAGAGACAGGACCTACGATAGGGAATTAAAACACACAAAAAAAAAAAAAAAATTGACAAAAAGCAGTAAATGCATTAACTTGAAAAGGAGTTGCTAGAAAAAAAAAAGAAAAAAAAAAGAAAATAAATAGATGATAAAAACAAAAATTAAAAACAACCAAAAGAAAAATATAATAATAGAAATAGAGAGAGTGATCACCTTTTATTTTTTGTATGGGCAGAACATGGAATGGATGGGAGAGAAAGTTATAGGGGAGTAATGATAGGTTAGATGGAAAATAAGATAGAAGGGGAAGAGTTAGAATTATGGGGGAGAAAAATAATCAAAAGAAGTAGAAAAAAGGTAGAATAAACTGCAACGTTAAGCTAAGATGGAATTAGAAGGATTGGGGCATGTGTGAAATTATGGGGGAGGAGAAGAGTTTAAAAATAAAAATAAAAATAAAAATATATCTAATAAGAAGAAAAGGTTGGATGAAGTGCAATAGTAAACTGGGAAATGGAATAGCCAAAAATTTAAGAAGACAGATTATTATTATTATTATTATTATTTTTTGAAACAGAAACATATCATTCAATTAATTAACAAAATCAGCATCTTGGTACACAGCTTCTCTAGCTATCAGAGGAACATCTTCCATCCAATACCTATCCTTAGAAATATTCCTAGCAAATTGAGCTAATACATGTAAGAGTTTAGCAAAATAAAATGTAGATTCTCCATTATTATATATTGTATAGATCACTATATAAGATTTAAATGCCATAGGTTAAAAATCTCATATATATATATATATATATATATAAGATTTAAAAACTTTTGTATGTTTTTTAAAAAAAAATAATTGCAGAATATATTTATTATTTTGATGTGATGCGTTTATTGTCATGTCAATTTCTAATTTTTTTTAATGTATTTATCACAAATTGCACATAAAAGTCGCAATAACTTTTAAATAATGTGAGACAATGGGAGAGGGAGATTCAAATCCTAGTTCTCCCAATAAAGAAGAACAAGCTACGTCAAAGAGTTATAAAGTTCTTGATGAATTTATAAGACTTTTTAAATCAAATTGATAACAGTTTTAGTATTTACTATTTTGCATAAAAATTCTCTTTGGAAGAACATTTGCGAAAAATGTATTCAACTATTTTCTCTTGATCAATCTATCATATGCTGCTTTGACACACTCTAGACTAAGGTTTTTAAACCCGGATCATTCATTGAACTGTAAAAGGAAGAGGTTCAAGATTTTTAAGGTCAAACCGAGGTTGAACCAGGATCGAACCGTGATAACGTCATAATTAATTTAAAATATAAATAAATATATTAAATTAATACATATAGAAAAATTAACTAAAATAATTCAATTAAATATTAAAACATATATTTCTTTATATATTATTAGTCAAAATCCATATAAGTTTTTGTAAGATATTTCAACTAATATATCAATATCAAACCCAAATCTCTACTTCTCAATAATAATAATAATAATAACACCTAAATTTTTTAGAATATTATAATGATAATATGAACCTAAAAACAATGAAAAAAAAAAAAAAAAGAATTCGTTGACAACAGGATATCAATATCACGTGGGCACTAGGAAGGGATTCAAAATAGAAATGATATGCAGTCTAACACTCTCAACTCCCACCATTCAATTTTCCACTATCCTTTGTCATTTCCAATACAGTCACATGCTTGGGTTCATAAAACTAAAAATCAGTACAAAAGAAAGTCAAAGAAAAAAAAAAAAAGCAAAAGAGAAGTTAGCATCTGGAGGTGAGGACGAAACAAAGAAGAAGAGTAAGATGCTTGGGTTAGTCGTCTGGAAGTTAGTCACATGCTTGGGTTCACATGATGAAGGCTGCTTGCTGTGAGGGTTGATTTCTTCATTTTTGCTTTTTTCCTTCTTCTTCGTTGTCTTCTTCTTCCTCTGCTTCTTCTTCTTCTCTGTTTTTTTATTTTTATTTTTATTTTTCTCCCTTTCATTTGGTTCCAGATCTGAAAAACCCAAAGTACTGCTGAAAGTATTGGCCGAAACTTTGCCGAAAAAAAGGAATCGTTCGAACCTCAAAAACCAGTACCGTACGGCCCAATCACGGTTCACACGGTTCCTGCTTTTTTCTCATAGAGCGGTTCAAACTAAAAAAATCGCAAAACTGAGAGATTTGCGATTTTTTCGATCGGACCGCACGGTCTGGTCCGGTTTCAAAACCCTGCTTTAGACATTACTTTCCTTTTTACTCGTATTGCATAAAAACTAGTGAGCCAGGTCAATGAATGACTCATAATTTTGCTATTATTTGCAGCTTTGCTCCATTGGTATTTGCAGGTGCAAATCTGCTGCTTAACTTTTCACTTAAATCCAAGGATCGTTGGACTATTTTACCCAAAAATGAAATCTGACGGATCTTATTTGCACATTGCCAATGCCAACAACTTCTTAACACTATTTTGCACATAATTATGTGAACCATGGCAATTGAGAATAAATGGCTTATTCATTTATAATATTCTCATTCCACAAAACATATCATCAGGGAAAAATTACAAATGGTATAGTATACAGAAACCAAGAAACGGAGTACAATTACACCAAAAAATCTAAAGTGGGAGAAAAAAAACACAAAAAATTCATAGGATACAATATGTGCAGTTGGAATGCAATAACTTCTGGTGTTAAGGCCATGAGGAAAGTTGGCCATCAAAACCAAATTGGAAATTCTGGTTAAACAAATATATTGCAGATACCGAAAGTAGTAAGACAAATATTGCCATAAATATACAAATTCGGCTAGAGTGCCTGGTCTCTACCTTTTTCAGAGCCTTGGACTTTGAAACCTTGACATCAGCACTGTTTTCAGAAAAGGATGATCTCATTTTGGTCTCACGGATAGGTGCTTCTTCTGATGGTTTATCCAACTGATTAAAGAAAAATAACAAGGGGGAGATCTTTTAGATCATCAATCTGCAGTTACTAAATAAATCATAAAGGTACAATAAATGTCAACTCACATAACTTTCCATCTAAACTATATAACAAGTCCAGCATTAGAATGTTTAATATCTGTACGAATCTTAAAAATATATAGAAGTTATCAGCAAGGTTAAACATTTAATTGTGGATAAGTTATTGATGAAATAAAATCTTGAATAGTTAACCAATCAACCAAATTTTTCACTTGACCTCAAGGTGCATCATTGTTGCAATCAGGTAGTGCACAAAGCTACAAAGGACCCATCAATCTAAGTAACAAACAGCAGCAAGGTAAGAGGATTAATTTTGTCAACAGTTTTATATACATTTTCAGAATGATGTATTCAATCTTTCACTACTAAAGTGACAGAAGGAAGAAAAGAGGAAAAATAAAAATAAAAAGAAGAAGAAGAATCATACTGAGGAGCAAAACTAGGTTTTAGGAATCATTTGTTTTGCTTTATTTGGTTGACTCCAGGACTAGCATCTCTTTCTAGTGTTTCATACACATTATCATATTAATGCTTCTCTACTCGCACATATGTTTTCTAAGTCAAAGAAGCCAGCAACAGATGACCCATTTGAAGTTGAACAATAAAGTGTTAAACAGCAGAGAAGCAATTGCTTAACAAGACCAAACAGGAGTAAAGTGGAAGGGTGAACTATACAAGCACTGATTTTTAGCCAGCAATAACAGAGAAGTAAGAGACTATACTCTGAAGTTTTTCAATATGCCCTGAAATTATATTGGGCTATGTTTTGACTAAACCAGGCACATCATCAATCATGAACCGTGTACACACCTACACACACAGAGAGATTCAGACATATCATTCCAAACCAGCACTGACCAAAAATGTTTGTTTGGTTTTGCTGGGAAAGGTCTTTTGGTTACAATTTACTCTCACCATGATCCCCAGGAACCTTTTTTAAATAATCAAATAAGAAAAAAAAAATGTTAACTGTTCTTGAGTAAAACAATAATGCTTGCCAATGAGCAAACAAGAATACTTAAATATAAATGATGTGAGGTTCCTCAAAGGACGGATTAGTGAAAAATAATTTCAATAACCTTGGTATAATGTATATGGTCATGTCCCAATTATGCAGAGTTCAGTCTTCCAAATGACAGAGACATAAGAACATCAAACAAGCAAAGTGAAACACATTTTTGTAAGACAATAACAATCAAGTTTTAATTAATTATACAGAGCAATACATCATAAAAATTATAAGCTTACACATATTATGTGATGTAAGTGCTATTTAGTCCGGTGCGGACCTAAATCAATGCCTATTTTCTGTCTCTGGCCTAATCCCATGGCTGTCTATCCTGGCCCATGGCCAGTTTTAATCTATAATCTATGAAAGAACATTGCAATCCCTACTTTCCCTTCAATCTAAAGACATACAAAGACACTTATCATACAAATTAAAAAATATCCAAGGAATACCTGCCTGGAGACTTTTATCCAATGACCCTGTGACTGCTTCCTCATATGTTTTTGCACAGGTAGCACTGATAGCATCACTCTTGGAAAATAGAATCTCTTTGTTGTCACCATCTATGTTGTTGTACATAATCTTAGCAATACGTAACTTCTCAACTAGAATTGTGTTCTCCTTTGTTAAATTATTTAGCTGCACAGAACATATTGTAATTGCAAACATTGAGATGAATGTTCAGTAAGTCTGCTATAACTATTACAATTTGTTTATAGGAAAGAATAAAAAGAACTAAAAATACTATAAAAAAACCATTCAGGAGCCCCATGGGTTTCTCATGACAAGTGGAACCAACTCCTATTCTATACATTATCAGAAGCTACAGACTCATCATTTAAAATGGATAAGGTTTCTCATCCCATGACACATGGCCATTAGGATTTTCTACCATTATTTATGAAGGCTGCCATTTTCATTAGCATCCCTTTTCAGTTACAGACAGAACATAATGGAACAATTCAATGTCCATTGGAAATGCAAAAACACCTTCAGCAAATGTAGTCAGTTCAACTTTAAGTGCTGACGGCAGAAAGAAAATTAATGAAATGATTATATGAGAATGTTGTACCTGCTTCTGGATGCGCACCCTTTCAGTGGCTAGTTGCATTGCCATATCCTTAATAAACTTGGTCCTGACATTAATTTCTTTTGCACTTTCTAATTTTGTACTGTTAGCTTGATCCAGAGACATCTCCAAGAATTCTATTCTACCTCTCAGGAAACTTAGTTCGTTACTAAGTTCTAAGTTACTTTCGGATAGTAGAACACATTGCTCCTCTGCAGTCTCAATCTTACTTTCAGCGTTTGAAACCTTGGATTTTAGATCTTCAATCAAAGTCTCCATATCCCAAATTGCAGAATATAGCATGTTCTGCTGCTCTTGACTTGCTTCAGTGGAAGCCTTTGCATGCTGTAATTGGATCTCTAATTCCCTTGACTGCTTCTCAAGTAAACCTATCTTTTTTTCTGTGTTACTAGTACTTCCTTTATGAAAATTCAGTTCCTCAGTGAGCTCCATGTTTGTCTCTGTTAGCTGAGTAGCCTTGGCTTCTGCACTTTCAGCCCTACTTTCTGCGTTATATATGCTTTCTTTTAATGACTCAATTATATTCTCCATTTCACTAAGTTGCTCTTGACTTGCTTCATTGCAAGCATTTGCATTATTCAGCTGGAACTGAGATTCTTTCAGTTTTTCCTCAAGAAAATCCACCTTTTCTCTCAAAGTGAAAACTTCTGCACTTTGGGCAATATATTCTGCATTGCTGCTCTCAAGTTTCTCTAAAGCAATATCTTTTTCTTTCAGCTGTTCAATGCAATCTTCATGTTTAACTTTCAACTGAATTTCTCGTTGAATTGCACTGTTCATATTAAATTTAACTAGCTGGAGTTGACCAACCAACTCCTTTGAAATGCCCATGAGTGCCACAGAAGCATTTTCTGCCTCTAAAAACCTTCCCCAAACAACTTCTGCTGCTTCTTCCATGTGAAATGCTACTTTTTCTGTATGGTGTAACTTTAATTTTAGTTCTTCTTCATTTTGTCTTGCTTCTGCTAATTTCTTCTCAAGATCTATCTCCCTTGCAAGTGACTTTTCCAGCATCCGCAGCAAATGTCTTTGTTGTTTGGCCATCTGCATGTTTGATTTTGCATTTAGGTTTGACAGTTGACCATTTTCTGATAATTCCAAGGCCTTGTCAATTTCACCTGTGAAAATGCATGTTTCAGAAAGGCAAGAAATTTATAAGAAAAAAAATAGAAAAGTGCATCTTCATTATCTGAGGCAACCATCTAACTAGACAAGGATGTTAACATACCATTATCAGATTTGAAAGCAAAGACAGTTCCCTGAAACTTGGCTAACTGCACCTTCACCTCAAAAATCTGCCGTTGAGAATGCTTTAAAGATTCTTTGGAATCATGCAATTTTTCCTCCATCTTAGTAGAAAATTCTCTCAAATGTCTGCATGATGATATTTTATTATGGGCATCAACAATGTCTGCTTGAAGATTATCCATGAAAGCACCCAGCTCTCTTACCTCAGAATCTAAAATGCCTGACATGAGATCAAACATCAATGCCTTCTCAATAGAGTCTGTCGAGACATAGTTCTTCTCTAGAGCCATAGCTTGAAGATCATTTTCATGAGCCAATAGGTACATCAAAATTATGTGCAAATTTACCAACTTCTCAGAAGAATATGCCAAGTCCAAGTCTACATTTATTAGAATTTTCTTGGACCTCTCTATCTCTTGTACACCATTTTCATAAGATGAGATTCCTAAATGTACATAAAGTTTTTCAGACTCCAAAGCCCCAGCATAGATGTCACCAACAGCTTGACTGTCCATTTCCACCGTTTAATTCTTGGTTCAAACCTGCTAAAGCAAGAAACAAAGAGGAAGGAAAAGTGAGGGAAAAAAAGGGCCCAACAAAATTAACCCCAGTAACCCTTTTTTTTTTTTTTTTTTTTTGTTTTTTTGGGTGGGTTTGTGTGTGTTTGGGGGGGATGTTAGTATGCTACTTCCTTTTGGTACTACACACAACATAGCAGACTATAGGGAACTAATAAAAAACTAGAAATGAGCAATTTACTGTCTAGCATCAGTTCATTGCAGACCAAACACAAAGTGGAATTCAACCTTAGTCACCAATGGTCCCGTGATTACTCACTAGTTAACAGCCAAGACCAGTAATATGCAATAATTGAACGTGGTAGAAAATTGACCTCTTTCGAAAACCACTAGACTACAAGTGAAGTTCTATGATTGAGAACCAAAATTTATAACAGTAATGTCGTGGTCATATAAACATTATTTGCAACATCACTTTTTTTTTTCTTTAAAATCAGGAACCTTCTATCGTTGTAAATTCCAATACATTAATAATATTCTATATAGTGAATTCTTAGATCCAACAGGCAATAATCCTATTTCTCTCACGGCAGAACTTCTAAATTCTAATAGAGAACCCAAATTGTGAAAATGTCACCTAATGTCTCAAATCATTTAGAAAAAAAAAGTGATCATTAGTTTACCATTCACATTATAAAGAATTTGAATTATGATAATTAAGTATCCCTCTCCAACCATAAAATCTGAAAACTGAGTAAGATTCTGACTTTCATAATAAAGTTCAGACTCCAATGTCGTACATTTCTCAAACATCAAACAACACCAACCAGAAATTAGTAGCTGAATTCACCCAAAAAAAAAAAAAAAAAACTACAGCTTAACACATTAGTTTCTAATTATATGCCTTTTAACTAAAAATATCAAATATAAGGGATTAGCAAGGCACCCAATTGGGAAAAAAGGCCACTAATCCATGTATTATTTTTCAGAAAGTACATCGAAGTTTCCAAACTAAGTAGTCCCAATTGTAAATGAGAATTCAAAACCCTTTTGAAGGTTGAACGCTCTAAACAAACACAGGAAACAAAAGTGGCGGAAATGCAATTACTGTGATGAATTTCCGGGGAAAACATAATCGATGGGGTTAAGAAGAAAGTACCTGCGGATTCGGGAAAATGTTTGGTGGATGTTGTTAGCTCCAGCCTCCAGCCTCCAGCCTCCAACTCCACAGGCAAAGGCAAGCTGGGTCAATGATTGTTGAGAGAGAGAGAGAGAAATAGAAAAGGGAAATTCTTAACCAACACCACTCATTTCCAAATTACCGTTAATCCGTAAAGACAAATCTGTTGTGTAATACGGATGGAGCTTGGAATTGGAAGACTCTGTCTAAACTCCCAGTCTAACTCTTAACTCTAACGCTAACGCTAACGCGTGCCGGTGGGTTGGTGGGTACAGATTTTTATCACTAGTCAACCGTCAGTTCAGTAGTATTTTCACTCGCTACCGTTTAATGCCAGCACACGTTAGCCACTCCACTTCAATTATTGAGGTTTTAACATTAAATAGTACTCTGCCGTTTACACTAACAATATCTGACGGTTTTGAGCATGACAAAAATTCTTTATAATCATAAATTTATAATGAAAAAAGTCTTCAATGTTAATAACTCACTGTCAAAATGCATGTAATTACAAGTATATATTTTAAGTTACATCACTAATAATATCACTCCCACAAAAGAAGAAAAAAAAAAAAAACTACATTTCATGGACCATGTCAAGTTATCAGCCTCCTTAAGTACACTTGTTACTGTTACATTTAAAATAATAGTAAAGCTAGATTACTTAGAAAGATAAACTAAAAAAAAAATTAAGAATAAATATAACATATTAAATAAAGAAGAATAAGTAAATATTTTATAAGAATTACACCTAAATCTCAATCTACTCAACGTTGGTAGCAGATTTAACACTGCAAATATTCATACTTGCAAATTGTAGCTCAAATTGGCCAATTTCGTCAGCATTTTTATCAATAATATAATATTTTAATATAATTTAAGGTACCACAAAAGCAAATTAATAAAGAATTAAAATTGTATGATAGAGGCCGAGAAAAGAGTAAAGGCATAGAGAGAAAAGAGTAGAGGCGCAAGAGTCTTCTCTGAAAGACTAAAATTGTGAAAGGCTGAAAGCTCTTACCTCTTAGTGGTTTGTGCCTTTCAGCCTTTGTGGACTACAGCTACTACAAGTTTTTTTTTTTATTTAATTCTTTTAGAATCAACTACAAGCCCTTAAATCTAGCCATTTATTGTGTTAGTAAATAGTGAGTAGGTTAGTGTACTAGACTACTAGACTACATTTGATTGAAATTGTGAGTCAAGTTTGTGAGCTTAGAGCTGTGAAGTGTCGTATCATATTGAATGAGATTTTTTTTTTTTTTAATAAATGGGTTGTCTTGTCTTATGTCTATGAAGTGTGAACATTTATCTATAATCTATTGGTTTCAGTGCTTTGTGTTTTATGCACCTAACATCAGGACATAGTCTAAATATTTTTTTAGCGAATTTTTTAAACGGGTTAGGTCACGGGTTATCCGGGTTGGGTCGGGTTGACCTGCAAAAAGTCGAGTCGGTTCACAGGTCAACCCGTTTTTTACTTCGGGTCAAAAAAGTCGAGTTCGGGTTAGGTATTTTTTGGGTCGGGTCAGGTCAAAAAATTCTGACTCGTTTTGCCATATCTACATTCACCCATAGATACGTGCGAGTGTAACAGTTAATAAAGGATCAGAATCTCTTAGGGAGTAATTCCTAATTTGTGTGCATGTGAAACTTTCTACTTCACTCTCACCTATAAGCCTTTTCTATTTTTGTCTAATAAATAACTCAAAGCATTACCTATAAGAGAAATGCTATGTTCATAATATTTTCATAATAATTTTATACTAAATTCTAGGTAACAAATTATTATTGGTTCCAATCTAAGCCCATCAATAATATTATTTTTTACCTACCACTAACAACTTACCATTTAAGATTTGCCATGCAATCGTTGAAAAAATATTGTAAAAATGTAACATTTTCCTTGTTTTTATATTTTACTTTACACTCCATCACGTATTTTATTTTATTTTTCTTTTTTAAACTTTGATTATTTTATAAGGAAAAAAAAAATAGAAAACCAAAAATGAAACAAAAGGTTTATATTCAATACCTAACCATCACAAATCACCCCCCCCCCCCCAAAAAAAAACCTGAATGGAGTGTACACCTTAAAAAAACATTAAAGGCTTTATTACTTAACTTATTTTTTAAGTCTCTTTCCCAAATAATTACTTACAAAATATATCAAAAATATAATCTATTAGAAAAAATATTTTAGAATTATGAAATAATTATATTGTATTTGATACAATAAACTATACATGGGGCGCTTTTATATAGGAGGTAGAGTTGTATGCCTCAGGTGGAGAGCTACAACGAATTTAAGGTACGCATAATTCACCCCAACTCTGATACTCTAGGGTTGTGAGAAGCTTTCTAACTTAACCTTCGGAGGGTCTTTGGTCGGTACCATACTGGTACTCTCCTAAGGTCTTCTTGTTCTGTGTTGTGTAGGTGTTGTCTTGAACACGTGAGGATTGTGTGACTTATTGACAATTTTTGGCATCATCAATTGGCACCATCTGTAGGGAAGAACAAGCACAACTTGCAAGCCATACAATCGCTTCCCAAACAAAGAGTTGCATCGTGCTTACTTGTTCAATGGCGACCACCAACAATGTTCAAGGAGATGAACCACGCACCGCCACACTTAAGAGACAGGTTTAGACTCTCACCACTGCCGTAGAATGCCTCACCAAGCAAAACCATGATCTAAAAAAGCAACTGCGCCAGAAGAATGCAGGGCCTAATACTTAGGAGGAGGATCAAGAAGGCACTAGTACTGAAAGAAGGGACCAAGAGGGGTCAAAAGGTAGCAATGACGCAAGCAGACCAGAGCGATAAGACACGAGCCGTCCATCCATCGTAAATGCGGTTCCATATCATATGGTCGCGGAGATGCAGATGATGAAGGAACGGATGGACTTCATGATGAATGCCCTCAAAGGACGAGTATCTAGCGACCTCGATGACTTGGTCCATTGAACTGATTCACCATTCACCGCATCTGTCACTTCATTCCCCCTTTCATCGAAGTTCCGTATGCCTCAGGTGGAGAGCTACGACGAATCTAAGGATCCACTGGATCACCTGGAGTCTTTCAAGACACTAATGCACCTGCAAAAAGTGGTAGATGAGATCATGTGCAGGGCCTTCCCCACTGCGCTGAAGGGCCTCACAAGGGTTTGGTTTAGCAGGTTGACACCTAACTTCATTGATACCTTTAAGGAGTTGAGCGCCCAGTTTGCCTCACAGGTTATCAGGGGGCACAGGTATAAGAAATCCACTACATGCCTGATGAGCATTAAGCAACGGGGGGATGAGATGATGAGGTTGTATAGAGCCCACTTTAACAAGGAGGCACTCTCAATCAATGAAGCTAATGACAAGATACTTGTGGCCACATTTACGAATGGGCTACGGCAGGGTAGGTTTCTATTTTCCTTATACAAAAATGACCTAAAGACTATGTTGGATGCACTCTACAGGGCTACTAAGTACATGAATGCAGAGGACGCACTGTTGGCTTGCAAAAAGAAGCCTAAAAAGAGAGAAAGACAGGAGGAATCATAATAGGACAGGGGGAAAAAGATAGCAAGGACAGGAGACATGAGGGAAGATAGGTGCTCTAAGCCTCCTACCAGAAGGTTCGCAAGCTTCACCCTACTAAACACTCTAATTAATTAAGTCCTTATGCAAATCAAGGACGAAGGAGTTCTAACATTCCCTGGCAAGTTAAAGGGAGACCCTAGCAAGAGGTCCAAAGACAAGTACTGTCGTTTCCACCGTGACCACGGTCATGACACATCTGATTGCTATAACTTAAAGTAGCAGATAGAAGCTTTTATTAGGCAAGGGAAGTTGCAAAGATTCATCGGTAAGGAAAGGATGGACCAGCCCCAAAAACCACCTGCCCGGAGAGAAAATGAGCATCCCAAACCCCCACTAGGAGACATAAGGATAATCGTAGAGGGAACCATAACATTTGGCTTGTCCAAGAAGGCACGTAAAACCTACCTACGGATGGTTCAAAATGTCCATTTGATGGGATTCGTCCAAAAGATGGCATGGATTGACAACCCTGTAGAGGAACAGTAGACGATCATTTGCAGACTATGTATATAGAGGAATAGTAGACGGTGGCAGAACCAGTGGAAGGATTGGAAGAAGTTCTCCTTGATGACTTTAAGCCTGAACGGATTACCAGAATCAGCATTCTGGCTAGCCTACCAGATAGGCAAGCATTGATGACATTTCTAAGGGAAAACTAGGACGTGTTCGCTGGAAGCCATGAGGACATGTTTGGAATTAATCCATCTATCATAGTGCACAGGTTAAATGTGTCTCCCTCTTTCTCTCCCATATGCCAGAAAAAAACATGTGTTTAGGCAGGAGCGTGACAAGACCATAGTAGAAGAGGTTCGCAAATTACAGGAAGCAAACTTCATACGAGAAGTGTACTACCCTGATTGGTTGGCCAACATGGTGATGGTTAAGAAAGCCAATGGAAAATTGAGGATGTGTGTGGACTTTACAGACCTAAACAAGGCTTGCCCCAAGAATAGCTATCCTCTCTTAAGGATTGACATCTTGGTGGACTCAACAGCAAGACACTAGCTACTAAGTTCATAGGCATGTTCTCTGGTTACAACTAGATCAAGCTGGACAAGGTTGACCAAGAGAAGACTTCATTTGTCACCTACTAAGGCTTCTTCTGTTACAAAGTGATGCCGTTTAGGCTCAAGAACGCAAGCGCTACGTATCAAAGGCTGATGAACAAAATGTTTGCACATCAGATTGGGAGGAAAGTGCAAGTTTATGTGGACAAGATGTTGGTAAAGAGTATATGAGAGGACGACCACTGGAATGACCTCTAAGAGAACTTTGACACCCTGCGATCTTATAACATGAAACTAAACCCAAGCAAGTGTGCGTTTGGGGTGATGGCAGGAAAATTCTTGGGGTTCATGGTATCCCAAAGGGGTATTGAGGTTAACCTAGATAAGATACAGGCCATAATGGAGTTAGTCCCGCCAAAGACCGTAAAAGAGGTACAGAGCCTAAACGGTAAGGTAGCAGCATTAAACAGGTTCGTCTCAAGAGCGACATAAGTTCCTACCTTTCTTCCCTACATTGAAAAAGTCCTTTGAATGGACAACTGAGTGTCAACAAGCATTCGATGACTTGAAGGCATATCTTTCTTCCCTACCATTATTGAGCCTGTCAAAACTAAGGGAAGAACTATTCTTATACCTAGCCATCTCCCCTGTCGCTATCAGCGCAGCCTTAGTTAGAGAAGAGAATGGGGTGTAGAAACTAATATATTTCACAAGCCGAGCATTCTGAGGAGCGAAAAAGAGATACCCCCGATGGAAAAGCTCTCCTTTGCATTAGTAACTGTGGCGCAAAAGCTCAAGCCATGTTTCCAAGCACATATTGTGATTGTCCTAACAAACAAACCCCTTTGAAAGGCAATGAGTAGCCTTGAAGCCGCCGGACGGATGGCACTATGGGTGATTGAGTTGAGTGAATTGGACATACAGTACCAACCATGTATGGCTATAAAGGGACAAGTTATTGTTGACTTCATCGTAGAATTCACCCTCGTGGAAGACTAGGGGGCAGAAGAGACTCCCTAGTGGAGCATCCACACAGACAGATCTTTCAACAGGCAAGCAAGTGGAGCTGGTATGGTACTCTTAGCCTGGAAGGGGATATGGTCGAATGCATCATCCGTCTTGATTTTCCTATGACCAATAAATAGGCAGAGTACGAAGCTTTGATAGTAGGGCTGGATCTCACCAAGGCAGCAGGAGCTATAAATATGGTCGTGAACTGCGATTCCCAAGTAGTAACCAGCTAGGTCAATGGTGACTATGAATGTAAGAATGAAAGGATAAAGAAGTACCTTGAGCAAGTGAGGGATCGAGTTAATGACCTCCAAGTGAAGTTTGTTCAAATACCAAGGGAGGAGAACGAGCACGCCGACTGTCTTGCTGAAGTTACCTCAACGAAGCACATGCTTATCCCTAGTCAGGTATTGTCTTTCGTTTAAATTTCACCATTGATAGACGACACCAGTGTGTAGGAAATAGGTTCCGAGAACTTCTGGATGACACCAATGACCTCTTACTTGAAGGATGGCGTGTTGCCTAATGGCAAGGAAGCTGCAAGGAAGTTGAAGGTTCAAGCAGCGCGCTTCATTCTAATTAAAGGCGTTCTGTATAAAAGGGGCTTATCCCGACCATACCTGAGGTTCCTCATCCCCAAGGAGGAGACTATGTCATGCGAGAAGTTCATAAAAGAGTATGCGAAAACCATTTTGGATCACGGTCATTAGTGCACAAACTAATCCGGGCGGGATACTATTGGCCTACCATACAAAAGGATGCCCATGCATACGTCAAAGCTTGTGACAAGTGCTAGAGGTTTGGCAACCTAATCAGGCAATCGACAAAGGAGCTCACCCCAATGATGGCCCCATGGCCTTTCACTCAATGGGGGCTAGATATCATGGGCCCATTCCCAATAGCGGTTAGATAGTTAAAGTTTCTAGTAGTTGGTATAGACTACTTCACCAAATGGGTAGAAGCCAAAGCCCTGGCCACCATCACGGCGAAGAATGTGCGAAGCTTTGTATGGAAGAACATCATTTGCAGGTACGGTATACCTAGAGTACTGGTCTCAGACAACGGGAAGTAGTTCGACAACATTGCATTCAAAGACTTTTGTTCACAGCTACGGATCAAGAATCACCACTCATCACGAGCCCACCCTCAAGCCAACGAACAGGTTAAGGTTACGAACCAATCCTTACTTAAAATCATCAAGATTTGGCTCGAGAGGGCAAAAGGTATATGGTCTGAAGAATTACAAAGCATCCTATGGGCTTATAGGACGACTATAAGGATGCCTACAGGAGAGACACCATTTCTTTTGGCATATGGAAGTAAGGCAGTCATCCTAGCCAAAGTAGGACTCACAAGCTACAGAGTAGAAAACTATGACGAGAGTAGGAATGATGAAGCTATGCGCCTGCAACTTGATCTGGTAGATAAGGTCAGAGCAACTGCCGAGCAAAGCTTAGCATGATACCAGAACCTCATGGCCAAGCACTACAACTCTAAAGTTAGACACAAAGACTTCCAAGTTGGAGATCTTGTCTTGAGAAAGGTGATGGGTGCCACAAAAGACATCTCCTAGGGGATGTTAGGACCTAATTGGGAAGGACCATACAGAATTGTATCATGGCATAGGAAAAGGACCTACCACTTGGAGACACTGAACGGGCAAAAGTTGCATCACCCATAGAACACAAAACACCTAAAGAAGTACTACCAATAGACAGTTGCAAGGGCGACAACACTCCTCATTTCTAGTTTATTTCCTTTTAGTTTAATTTTTATTATCTACAATTTCTTTTAAGCCCAAAGGGTAGTTTTTTCATTTTTTAAAAGACAATTTTTATCCCCGAATTTTTCACAATAAGAGGAGTTATTTAGAAATTCCATGTGTATGTTATCTGCATTTCCACATTATCATTATTTAGTCCATAAGGTGGATAGCTTCATCCTAAGTGGTGATTGAAGATTATTAAGTCCCAAGTGGACGGGTTCAACTTGTGGGTTGACCTTAAATTATGAAGTCCACATGGTGGACGAATTCATCCTAAGTGGTGATCTGAGATTATGAATTCCACAGGGTGGACGGGTTCATAGTAAGTGGTGATCTAAGATTATGAAGTCCATGAAGTGGACAGGTCCATCCTAAGGGGATGGCTCAAGTTTACCTAGTCCATATAATGGACGGGTTCATAGCTTATGTTTAAACAAGTCCATAAAGTGGACAGGTCCATCCCAAGGAGATGGCTCAAGTTTACCTAGTCCATATAGTGGACGGGTTCATAGTTTCTGTTTAAACAAGTCCATAAAATGGACAGGTCCATCGCAAGGGAATGGCTCAAGTTTACCTAGTCCATATAGTGGACGGATTTATCTTAATGAAATAAATTATATTTAAATAAGTCCATAAAGTAGACGGGTTCATCCTGTAAGGATAGCCCAAGTTTGTCCCGTTCACTATGTGAACGGGATCATCTTAAATTGATGACTCAAGTCCATCAAGATAACACAGTGGACGGGTTCGTCCCACAAGATTGACATATGTTTAGTCTATAAAAAATACGGACTCATCCTAACCAATGCTTAATATTCATATCAACTGGACGGTTCCATCCCATGAATTAATTTACAAGTATTAAGTCCAAGGTAGACGGATATCTTGTAAGACAAATAATCAAAATATTATAAAAAGGAAGAAGTCTAGATACAAAAAGAAACGTTTACATTAACATAAATTCTATTCTTCCAAAAATTCTTTACATTGAAATAAGAAAAACTAAATTAAAAAAGAAAAAAAGTAAAGGTTAATCCTAAACCACGGGGCCCTCTCCATCCTTCCCTTCAGCCGTCGGGTCCCCCTCAAGTGGACGAGCTTCATCACCAACAGGTTTGGCTTGATCAACAGGAGTCTTTCTGTCACCAAGTGGTTCCGTCATAGGGTTGTCAGCAAATAGGTCGTCATACCCACAAAGGAGACAGGTTAAGCTGGAGTCTAGGGCTGGGCATCAATGGAGACGTGGGAGAGGTCAAGATATGGAAAAGAGGCTTTGACCTGACGGATGCAATCATCAAAACTATCAGCAAAGGAGCCGCCGAGCTCACTAAAGAGGTTGTCGGAGTCATGATATTCCCTTATCGCAACCTCCTTAGCATGACAGAGTTGACTTTTAGCCTTCGAGATCTCCGCCTCTTTGTCCTTAAGAATTTTGTTCAATGCTTCAACTTGTGCCTTCGACTCCTTCAAGAACTGTTTGGTCAAGTCGAGCTTCCTTATTTGGACATCCTTCCAAGCTAGCAACTCTTGCACCTTTGTCTCCTTGGCACCTAGTTTTTCCCTCAGAGGGCCCAGTATTGTCTCATGGGACACATAACAATCCATGAGCCCCTTCATCATGACCACCCCCTGCAGGAAATAGAAACAATGTTAGGAGCAAGGCAATACAAGGACAGGACGAATAACAATGACTGATGGACATACCTATGCCAGGCTGAAGAGGCCCGTCTCCCTCATGGCCTCTATCGCATAGTTGCCCAAGTTCGAGTGGTCGTCGTCCTTAATGATGGATGAGAGCTGTTTGAGCGCATAGCTTAAGTCCTCACGAAAGAGGATGGGGCGTTCTTTGGCGACTGGGATAGGGCCCTTCATCAAGCCTTTCCCAACCCCGGGGCCAGGCTTTAGGGCAACTTGGCTAGAGTCTTGCCAGAGTTAGGCCTCGTCACCACCCTTGGCTTCTTGGGTAGACAGTCAACCTTCTTTGACGGCTTCCTTTTGGTTGATGGGTGAGCCTAACCCGTTGCTTTAGGGGGTAAGCTCCCCTCCTGCTTTTCCTTTACAGCAGCTTGTTGCTTGATGTAGGCCCATCTCCTACTATCTTCCATTTCTGCAAACGGATGGATAAGGAGTTACACAAAGTATTGATGTAAACAAAATGAAGAAAAGCCAGGGTAGCTAATTGACGGTTGTAGCAACGTGTAGCTTCTATAGATTCGCCGTCACAATACCAGTTAAGAGTATCTAAGGTAGCTAATTTAGCCCACGTCCTCTCTGACAGCTTGGTGGTATTGAAAATCTTTTCCAAAAAACTCCATTGTTCAAGGGAGATTTCTGGACGGTCTTGAGATGCGAAAATGAATGGTTAGAACATTAAGGAAAGCAAGCTAGAAAATGGAACCTAAGGTAGACGGACACTTACCAGACGAGGGCATTATACCCCAGGTTTTGTCTACAGGCGTATATTCATGGTCGCCGAGATGACACATCCAGTCATCCCCTTGGATGAAAAAATAGTGACTTTTCCAGTCTTTGTAGGAATCCGGCGTCTCGCATACTAACCTAAGTAGCGGACTCCTTGGTAAGAAACTGTACATCCCCCTAGACTGAATGATCTCAGACGAATAGTAGTAATGGAAAAACTCTTCCACTGTCAACCTATGCGCCCCATCAGACATCACCCTATATAAAACTTCCATGCCTAAGAAAACCCTTCAGGCATTTAGGGATATTTGGGTGACGGCCAGCCCTAAGTATTGAAAGAGATGATGGTGAAGGGCACTCATTGGTAATCTGAGCCCTGCCTTCAGCATTTGCTCACACACCTCGACGTCATCAATGCCCCTGTAGTAACACTTCTTGGACTTGTAGGGTAGATGGATGGGTATATGGATGGGTATTTGATACTTCTCCTTGAGTGTATTAGAATGTGTTTATTTAATGGAAGAAATGAAATCGTTGACCGTCCACAATGGAAGCGTGATGAACTCCCTAAGTCCATCAGGACCTATGACGGATTGAGTGGGGGGATCAGCACCAACTTGACCATCATTAGACTTACTCTCTGACCCATCCATGTCCAAATCCTCATCCTTTGTAGAAGGTAAGGTGGCAAACAGATTCCTTTTGTCACTTGAGGTGCCGGGGTCATCCTGACCTGGTGGAAACACCTAATCGTAGCCCACTCCTTTGCAGACACACGATTCCTCACTCGACGCACTAGACATGTCACCTACACGTGATGAATAAACCCTAAGACTCTAACGGGTTCTCATAGACGACGGTGTACAAAATTTAAATAAGTTGCAATAGAATTCAATAAAAAATACTTACTAGTTAAAGATTGTAAGGAAGGTGTGGTTGACATGGGGCGCCAAGCAGACGAAAGGCAGAGCTAATGAAGTAGATGGAAGGCAAAGTTAACAAGGTAGATAGAAGTGCTCTAATTGAGAGTTTGTTGCGTAAAGTAAAAATGAGAAGGAAGGAAGTGTATATATATAGAGGTAACGACACGAAAGATGAAGGGGTGCTTTGGTTCGAGTGAATGACTACTAAAAACGTGCCACGTGCCCCAATGACATTTATTACCTTAGGCTAGCATGGCAAGCTATACACGCTTTTTAGGAGATGGGCTTAATCATCACTCCACATGTCCGTCTAGGTAGATGACAGGCCCTCATGGAGTGAGGGGGCAACTAAAGCAGATAAAAGTCAAGGATGACGGATCCGTTTTAATACACCTGACAGTATTGAATTCATTAGCTTTCGGGGATAAGGCAGCGAATGGGACGATGGACGGATAGGCCACATGATGGATGGACCCTTCTCCATAGTAGACGGATTGTCCCTTTATATGGATGGATTCTAAGTTCTTGGGCCCAAGGCCAATAGATACCGAGGCCACATGGCACTCACTCAACGTGGGTAAACCCCACATGAAAATGTCTTGTGCCCCACGACTAACCCTAGTTAAGGTAATCCCAACATTGAAAGAATCCCACAATATACACACACTTTATAAGGATCTTCCCCACAAGTAAACGCCTTCTTCGCAAAGAAACAAAGGTCGATTCTACTAAACTACTATAAAAACCTAAAGCCTTTAGAAATCAAGGTACGCATAATTCACCCCAACTCTAGCACTCTAGGGTTGTGAGAAGCTTTCTAACTTAACTTTCGAAAGGTCTTTGGCCGATACCACACCGGTACTCTCCTAAGGTCTTCTTGTTCTATGTTGTGCAGGTATTGCCTTGAGCATGTGAGGACTATGTGACTTACTGACGATTTCCAGCATCATCACTTCATCACTTAGATAACTACCATTGTAAAAACTATAAACCCACTCATCAAATAATTCCAGCAACACAAAACCCATACATATAAACACATAAATAGCACTTCCAAAGCTCATAAATCACATGGGTATCATTATCAAAGCTTAGATTAAAGAACCTCAAGCAAAATCATATAAACCCACCAAAAAGATTAGAAATTTTTACCTTAAATAATAGAGATGAGTGAGCCTTAGCTTTTTCCTAAGGAGTTTGCCAATAAACCTTGCCGAAAAAATGATGGTGGAGGTGGTGGTGAAAAGTGTGTACTGGTGGGAGTGTGAGGGAGTGTGAGAGAGGAGTGTTGTGTGAAAAGAAAAGAGAAAGAAGACAAAGCAAAATAAGAGGGAGAGAGAGGGCCGGCCAAAGAGGGAGATAAGAGATGAAATTGTGTGGTGAGGAAGTAAAAGGGGTAGGTGGGTCATGTGGGGGGTCCAAAAAATTTGACCCCTCCCCCCCCCCCCTTTATTTAATTATTTTTTTAAGGGCTGGGATGTTACACCAAATCTTCAATATTTGGGTTGGGTTGCTCCCCAGATCCTTAGGTACGTCCAAATGCCCCTAAAACCCAAGTTTACTCCCATATATACTCACCTTATGCCTCTACCCAAAACCCTAGCTAGAGAGAGTTTATTTTGGCCTTCATGTTTTGGAAAACCCTACTTCATCTTTTCTAATCTCACACACAGCACACTAGCACATTTCTTTTTTTCTTTTTAAGTATTCAAAACCTCTACCCAGTAGTATTCTAAGACAGAAACTTGTTTTCAAATTTTTTTTCTAAATCTTTTCAAAGTAATCTTGTTCTTGAGTTGTGGTTATCAAAATATTGTTGTTATTCTTTATGTCCCATATTCTCTCAATTTTAACCTCTATGATGTAGGCACTAAGAGACTGGTAAAATAAGCTTCAAACTTGTGATCCTTAAGTAAGGCGAGTTTTATATCCATGATTTCTTATCTTGCTAAGAAGATCCCACATAAGATTCTTTATATAGTTTATTTATATGTTTCTTTGATTTGTTTGATTATTGTGATATTTATTTGATGTGTGTTAATAAAATAAAAGAATGTTATTGAGTGAATGCCTAATCACAAATCAATGAATTAATGTTGCTAATACTTATAAAAAAAATAAAAATAAAAAGACAACAATTTATTTAAGAATTGAGTGAAGCACTTGGAGAGTGATGATGTGGTTGGGATAGGGTATTAAAGATTTTAGGGGAAAGTACATAAAAAGCGTTGTAGTTTTATCCTTGGAACTCAATAAACCTTAAACTTTTAAATGTGACTTTAAACCCTAGACTATCACAAATGTACCTGAAAACCCCCCAAAAAAATTCATCCTCACATCGTTAGTCTTCTAATGGTAGAACAAAAACAAAACCCCACCACAACAAAAATATAAGGTGTGTGTGTGTGTGTGTGTGTGTGTGTGTGTGTGTGTGAGAGAGAGAGAGAGAGAGAGAGAGAGAGAGAGAAATTTGACTAGGATTTATTTTTGGCATATTTTTGAGAATATGGGATTTGAAGCGTCTCATTTAAAAGTTTAGGGTTCAATTTTTTTCAAGGATAAATCTATGGGGTTTTTTTTATGTACTTCCCCCAATATTTTAGGAGAGTAGGGTATGAAGTGTAGAACTAAAAACTGGCTATAGATTTTGTAATTTGACTTAAAACCCCTGCAAAAGTAGGTGTAAACATCAATTGGAATGGTCGATTTTTGGGGGATTTTTAAGCTAAATTGTTATGGTTGGTTTTCTCAAAAGTGGAATCACAACCACACCACAAGAGTCAAAATTTTGGCTGTCGGCAATAGTTTCCATCGATTCAATCGGTTAGATTCCGACATACATCTACAAAACTAAATTAAAACCCACACATAATTTATATATATATATATATATATATATACACTGTCGGTCAGTTGGTATTATCGGAATCTCAAATTTGTGGCTGACAATTGTGCCAATTAACGTTAGAAAGGCACTCACCTCCAATCACTACCCTAATCACCATTAACATCCCTATTGAGCAATGTAAGGGGTGTAACACCTCAAAATTATCGGTTCGAATCAGGGAATGAACACTTCTATCCAAAAGTCACCATGAGACTTTGAATGACTTATTTTGGAATTTGACAACTTTTTTTCTACTTTTTCTATATTTTTATTTCCTCCCTATTAATAAAACTATGGTTTTTTATTTTTTTTATGTACTTCCCCTAATATTTTAGGAGAGTAGAGTACGAAGTGTAGAACTAAAAATTGGCTATAGATTTTGTAATTTGACTTCAAAATCCCTGCAAAAGTAGGTGTAAACATCAGTTGGAATGGTCGATTTTTAGGGGATTTTTAAGCTAAATTGTTATGGTTGGTTTTCTCAAAAGTGGAATCACAACCACACCATAAGAGTCAAAATTTTGGTTGTTGACAATAGTTTCCATCGATTCGATCGATTAGATTCCGACATACATCTACAAAACTAAATTAAAACCCACACATAATTTATATATATATACACTGTCAGTCAGTTGGTATTATCGGAATCTCAAATTTGTGGCTAACAATTGTGCCAATTAACGTTAGAAAGGCACTCACCTCCAATCACTGCCCTATTCACCATTAACATCCCTATTGAGCAGTGTAAGGGGTGTAACACCTCAAAATTATCGGTTCAGATCAGGGAATGAACACTTCTATCCAAAAGTCACCATGAGACTTTGAATGACTTATTTTGGAATTTGACAACTTTTTTTCTACTTTTTCTATATTTTTATTTCCTCCCTATTAATAAAACTATGGTTTTTATTTTTTTTATGTACTTCCCCCAATATTTTAGGAGAGTAGAGTACAATGTGTAGAACTAAAAACTGGCTATAGATTTTGTAATTTGACTTAAAAAAACCCCTCCAAAAAGTAGGTGTAAACATCAGTTGGTATGGTTGGTTTTTAGGGGATTTTAAAGCTAAATTGTGATGGTTGGTGTGCGTACCCAAAATATGGTTAACAAGCTCAACCTTTACTTGGGCTCACAATCTATTTATATTGTGGGCTTTGGGTTTCCTACTATGGGTAGTCCTATGCTCGGAGACCCAGGAGCACACTTTTGCTTTTGCAAACCCTTCTCTTTATCTTACAAAGTTGCTCCCATTTCTCTCTTGGTTTAGTCACTCTTTTCTCAAAGTTTTTCCTCCAGAATTGCCAATCCCTAACTTCTCACTCTATCCTCCTATTTATAGCCTAAGACAAGTGAAGGTGTCATGATTACTTCCAGATCTTACTAGTGCGAATGGGGGTCCAATTCTATCATCTCTAAGTGGACGTTTTGTTGGAAAACGGTGGTAATGGCATTGGAACTGATTCCCACTTTCAAAAGACTGTTCGACAGTGGAGCTCCCCAAGGCAATACTGGGCACTTCCCGATTAAGGTGTAACTTGATTGACATGAGCTCATCTTTGATATGTTTAGAGAGATATGGGCCTATCCTGGTATTTGGGCTCTAATTGGGCCCGAAGATGTGTTCAGATCAAGGTCAAAGGTCCAACGGTATGGGATCGTGCATCATGCCACGGGGCCAAGGCTCGATGTTCAATGGGCTTGGGCCTGTACCCCGTACAGTTGGTTTTCTCAAAAGTGGAATCGTAGCCACACCACAAGGGTCAAAATTTTGGCTGTTGGCGGTCGTTTCCATCAATTCGATCGGTTAGATTCTAACATACATCTACAAAACTAAATTAAAACCCACACATAATATATATATATATATATATATGATTATGTGCGGGTCAGTTGGTATTATCGGAATCTCAAATTAGCGGTTGACAATTGTGCCAGCTAACGTTAGAAAGGCATTCACCTCCAATCACTACCCTAATCATCATCAACATCCCTATTGAGCAGTTTAAAGGGTGTGACATTGGTCAAAATTATTGATCCGGATCACGGAATGAACACCTTTATCCAAAAGTTGCCATGAGATTTTGAATGACTTATTTTGGAATTTGACAACTTTTTTTTTTCCTACTTTTTCTATATCTTTATTTCCTCCCTTAATGAAACTAGTGTAATATCTGTGAGTCAAATAAATTTTGTTACTTTTTGCGTTTCTCTAGCTTAATTGGTATTATTGTGTATACCATTCTGCTATAGACCATGGATGATGGATCACAAGAATTTTGGTTTAACTAGTGGAAAAGTTAGGTGTTATATTCCTAGTTTCCCACATAGATTAAGTATAAGCTTAACTATGTGTTTGAAAGCTCTTGGGTACCCTCCCCTTGCAAGCTAGTTTTCAAATGTGAGTTCTACCTACGGGTTTTTAACATTTGGTAGCAAAGCTGTTGGGTTAAATTGAATTGACCCCTTGCAAATTAATTAATTACCCAAGTTAATTAATTAGATCAAATTACATGAAATAGCGTGACAGCATAAACAAATCACCAAATTATCTAAATGTAGTGGAAAATAAATTTGACATGAGTAATTTGTTTACGAATGGAGAAAACTACCGAGGCAAAACCCCACTGGGTGAATTTCAGGTCACCATTCTCAAGAATCTACTATTATCAATTACAAGCAGTTACAAGTATAAGGAATTTTACCGAACCCTTTGGCCTATCCTGAAATATCAACCTACAGTTGAACCCTTACCCCAATACCCAATTGGACTTGTATTGTACTGGCAATCTCCAGTTCAATGCACGAATCTCAGTACGTGACTAACCAATGATGCACGAATCCAAGTACATAACTAGTACCAGCAACTTGAAGAAGATGTTAGCTGCAAAGTTTTCAGTTCATCAACGTTGAAAATCAAGAAGCTCCTTGATTACAAAATCCTTGGCGTAAAGACGCAGTAGCTTCTTCAGAGAGAATAATGAACTAGGACACCTTTTGCATATATTCTCTATGTATGATGACCTTTAAAATAAGCCTTATATATGTTTAGGGTTGTGAGAAAAGAAACCCTATACAAATTGTTAGGTTCTAAAGTGTAGGACTTTATGTATTTAAAACTCTAATTTGTATTATTAGCAAACCATGATCAAAACATTTGTTAGGTTCTAAAGTGTAGGACTTTATGTATTTAGAACTCTAATTTGTATTATTGGCAAACCATGATCAAAACAATGTGTTTAGAAGTGTTTTAAAATATTTTTAGGGTTTCTTATTTGTCCTAAGTATAAAAGGCAAACCCTAGCCACGTTTTAGTATTGCTCATATTGCGGTTTGTGTAAATTTCTTGTGAGATCTAGAGGAGCTTTCCTTTACACAAACTTAGGGTTTTCAAGGAGGAGATATTCTCTACACCTTGATGATCAAAACAGTTGCTGCCATTAAAGCTTAAAGAATACACAAGCGGGGATGCTTGTAGCTGGTAGGAATCCAAGAAAGAAGAAGTCCATGGATTCGGAGCTTGCACATGGTCGTGTCAATAAGTTCTACTGGTTGGTAGCATTAGAAAGTCGAGCGGGGGTGCTTGTAAGTCCTTTTGTATGAACGTCGATTCTTTCTAATAGTGGATTCAAGTTTACCTTGAGGATAGCTAGGTCAAATCCTCCCCAGGTTTTTACCGGTTTAGTTTCCTAGGTAATCATATCGTGTGTTATTTATTTTCCGCTGCTTTGCATGATTTGATCTTTTTAATTGTGATAACCTAGACTTGTTTAATTGGACTAAGTAACAACTTAGCTAATTACCTAGGTTTAATCAATTGTTTTAAGGGGTCTAAAAACTGTCAAGTGGTATCAGAGCGGGTAGCTCTTTTGTTTTTGATCCTTTGATCACTGAGCTGATCCTTGACCCCTTGGTATGGATTTTTGGAAATTCTTTCTGCTTATTCATCAACTTGCTTACTTTGTATGTTTGTCTCTTGTTGAGTTTGTTAAATTTTTCCTTGAACATCTTGGTCTTATCTTATGTGGTAATAATTATTTGTGTTATACTGCCTTAACCGCCTTAAAGGCACGTGATTCTTGTCTTTGGTATTTGGATAGTGGTTGTTCTAGGCATATGACAGGAAACAAAGGATTATTCAAGACTCTTTTTGAAGGAAAGATTGGTACAGTCACTTTTGGAGATGGAAGCAAATCTGTCATCAGAGGCATTGGAACTGTGGACATCCCAGGGTTACCGGTCTTTGAAGATGTTTGGCATGTTGATGGACTAAAGGCAAATTTACTCAGCATCAGTGAGATTTGTGACAATGGACTAAATGTTCTCTTCACTAAGCATGAATGTGAAATACTTGATGGTGGAGGTGACTATATGTGTGTTGGTGTACGAACGGCGGACAACTGTTATGGATTGACACCAAGCATAAGCAACAAGTGTTTTAGTGCAAAGATTGATCAAGTTGATTTGTGGCATCAACGGCTGGGGCATGCAAGTCATAAGCAGTTAGAAAAGATTTCAAAATGTGATGCTGTTGTTGGTTTACCTAAGTTTGGGAAGATAGACAAGTGCATATGTGGACCATGTCAGATAGGTAAACAGATAAAATCTAAACATCCGTCTGTGGCTAGTGTTCAAACTTCAAGACCTCTGGAGTTACTGCACATTGATCTTATGGGTCCTGCTAGAGTTCAGAGTTTGGGAGGAAAGAAATACATTCTAGTGGTTGTGGATGACTTTACCAGATATACTTGGGTTGTGCTTTTGAAAGATAAAGCTGAGGCTCCTGAGAAGATGATACATCTGTGTAAGAAATTGCAGGTTGAAAAAGATACAGTGGTAGCCAGAATCAGAAGTGACTATGGAAGAGAATTTGAGAATACCAAGCTAGCAACTTTCTGCAATGAACAGGGCACACATCAAGAATTTTCATCACCTAAGACACCGCAACAAAATGGAATAGTTGAACGAAAAAATAGAGTCATTCAAGAGATGGCACGTGTGATGTTGCACAATACAAAATTGCCAAATTCTTTCTAGGGAGAAGCAGTTAACACTGCTTGCCATACACTAAACTGGGTGTATTTCAGACCTGACTCCAAGAAGACTCCCTATGAACTCTGGAGAGGGAAGAAGCCAGTTGTCAAGTATTTCAGGATTTTTGGTAGTGATTGTTACATTCTACATGATAGAGAGCACCTAGAGAAGTTTGATGCTAAGAGTGATAAATGGTATTTTCTAGGGTACTCCTCTACCAGTAGGGCATATAGGGTGTACAATCTGAGAACCAAAACTGTCATGGAATCTTCAAATGTTGTGATCAATGATGAAGTATATCCAGAAGCACATCCAGAAAGTAATACTCAGGTTCAAGATAAGCCAATGGAGGTTAATGACTCTCTCCCTGATGATTATGTTGTGAAACATAATGATGAGGAGCTAATGGTGTTGAATGATGCAATATCTGTGCCATCAAGTCCTGAACCATCCACTCCAGTTCATGAGACTCAACAGGTTCAACATGAGTTTAGTCCTTCATCAAAACAGAGAGGTACATCCAGATCTCTGGTTAAAAGTCCTTCTTCTAGAATAAGACTGAATCATCCCTCCTCAAATATATTGGGAAGTCTGAATGACAATATGAGATTAAGGTCAAAAGCCTTAAGTGTAATTACACACTCATGCTATCTATCCCAATTTGAACCGAAGAAGGTAGATGAAGCACTTCAAGATGCTGATTGGGTGAACTCTATGCATGAAGAACTTCATCAATTCGTTCTGAATGATGTGTGGGAATTAGTTCCTAAACCAAAGGGTGTGAATGTAATTGGAACTAAGTGGATCTTTAAGAACAAGTCAGATTAACATGGCACTGTCATCAGAAATAAATCAAGACTTGTTGCCCAAGGTTACACACAAGTGAAAGGGATTGACTTTGATGAGACCTTTGCTCCAGTAGCAAGATTGGAATCCATTAGGATATTGCTGGCTATAGCTAGTCATCTAAACTTTAAGTTATATCAAATGGATGTCAAAAGTGCTTTCTTGAATGGCATGCTGCAAGAAGAAGTTTATGTTGAACAACCTAAAGGATTTGTTGACCCTCACAGATCGGATGATGTGTACAAATTAAAGAGAGCACTGTATGGTTTGAAACAAGCTCCACAGGCTTGGTATGATAGATTGACTGCATATCTTACTGAGCACGGCTTCAAAAGGGGATTTGCAGACACTACTCTCTTCATAAGAAAGGATAAGAATAGTTTTGTTATAGCTCAAATTTATGTAGATGACATTGTTTTTGGTGCTACTAATGACTCTCTTGCTCATTCTTTTGCAGATGAAATGAAGGCAATGTTTGAAATGAGTATGGTTGGTGAACTAACATATTTCTTGGGATTATAGGTGAAGCAAACGGATTCAGGGATCTACATCAACCAAGCCAAATACGCAAAGAATCTAGTCAAGAGATTTGGACTGGACCATGCTGCCCATGCTAGAACACCAATGGCCACCAATGCAAAACTAACAAATGATCCATCAGGTGAGTCTGTTGATGTTACACTATACCGAAGTATGATCGGATGTTTGTTATATTTGACTGCTAGTCGGCCTGATATTGCCTTTAGTGTTGGTGTTTGTTCTAGATTTCAGTCTAATCCTAAGGTTTCACACTTAAATGCTGTAAAAAGAATAATTAAATATGTTGCTGGAACTTGTGACTATGGATTATTTTATTGCAAAGAGTCTAATCTGTCTCTTGCTGGTTTTTCTGATTCTGATTGGGCTGGTAATGTTGATGATAGAAAAAGCACCACTGGTGGTTGTTTTTATGTTGGTGCTAACCTTGTTGCCTGGATGAGCAAAAAGCAAAATTCTGTGTCCTTGTCTACTGCCGAGGCAGAATATATTGCTGCTGGAAGTTGTTGCTCACAACTTCTTTGGATGAAAAAGGTTTTAACAGATTATGGGATATCCCAAGATACTATGGTGGTTTACTGTGATAACTCTAGTGCTATTGACATATCTAAGAACCCTGTTCAGCATTCTAAGACTAAGCACATAGAGATTAGGTATCACTTCATTAGGGATCTTGTTGAAAGAAAAATTGTGTGTCTTGAGTATATTCCTACAGAGCGTCAGAATGCTGATATTTTTACCAAACCTCTTGATAGAAGTAAGTTTGAGACTCTTCGTCAAGTGATTGGTGTGATTCTGTGTCCCTAATCTGTCTTTGGCCTCATGGTCCTTGTGCTTCATTACTCTACCCTTTGTGACCATTATTCTTTGGTTGTTTTTTTTTTTTCTAGGATTTGCATTGCATAACATTCATGCATTTCATTCTAGGTGTTTTTATTTTTAATAAAATAAAAAAAAATAAAAATAAAAAAAGGAAAAGGAAGCACATTCTGTTTTTGCACTATTCTTCTTGGTTTTTGAGAACAAGGTTGGTCAATTTATTTTCACATAACATGTCTTTTGTACCTTGTTTAGCTTTAATGAGCTTATTTATTGCACTTTACTAGTTGAAAATTTGTAGTGCATGTTGTGTGGGAAAGATGTGTATGGTTTTTGATTACTATGTCTTAATCTTGAAGTCACATGTTTTTAAATGTTGGACTTGAACTTTTAGAGAAAGGCATAAGTAACCATCTCACCACTGCTCACTAGCCAATCATGAACACCTTAGTGCATATCATAAGATTTTGTGCTCGAGAAAGTGTAGCACATGCACAAAAAGAACATAAGGTGAAGCCTCGGTAAAAGTGCTTAATTCTTAAAATCTAATTGGTGTGTACTATTAAGCTTGATGCCAAACTCACATAAACTTAAAATTGGAATGTATATTATGAGGCATAAATACAAGAAACTTACATGATTGCAAGCTTATGATCTAGGAGATGTGGGAGTTATATGATGTAACTCTTTAGGTGATAGTCTCTTTTAAATTCTTTGTGATGAATTTTGTAGACTTTGTGATTGATTGCTATTCACATATCACCTCACATGTATCTCATGTCTTTACTAGTCGCACACACTACACGAGTTACTCGTTGCTAAACATTGTACATGTTATTGTGTGTGTTTATGGTCTGACCAACCAAGTTTTTGCAATCACCTTGAAGTATGTGCAAACTAAATTTGTTGCTTGAAAATTTGTGGAGAATGCAAAATTTTGTTTTTGGGAATATTGGGCTTAAAATTCTTGTTTGGAAAATCATATCATCTCATACTCATGCATTTTTGGTCTTAAATTTTAATGCTTTGAGTCAAATCAATTTGTTTTTCAAAAATTGTGTTTTTCCAGAAAAATTTGGTAAGCCTCTGCCTGATTCGATCGGTCCATTCTGTTTTTCGACCGATCGAAATTTTTAAATTTTAAATTTTTTTGAGAGAGGGAGCCTCTGTCTGTTTCGACCGGTCGAGGCTGATTTTCGACCGATTGAAACTCGTGTATCTAGTTTTTAAAAAAGGCAGAATAGGACTTTTTCAAAGTCACTATTCAAACTTTTTCAAGTTCCTCTCTCTCTCCGCGTTGGCTCTTGGCTTCACCATCAATTTTTGTCGTTTTCCTTCAAGATTTTTGCAAGGTTTTTGTCCCTAGAAGCCGGTAAGACCCTTTTGCCCTTCTTTTTCAAGTTTATTTCTTGTTATCATGCATTTTTCATGCATTCTCATGGGTATTTTCGTCATCTTCAAAATTATTGGGGTTTTTGATGATTCAAGCCAATTCTTGTGTAATTGATCAATGGGTTTTTATGCCATGAGATTATATTGATGTTCCCTATAGTTTAATTTGATCAATTTGGTGGTTTTTGAAAAATTGAAAATTCTAGGGTTTTGAATTTGATCCGAATTGGGGATTTTGTCAAATTGGCTTAAATTGATGTAATTGGTCATTATTGTTGTTATTCTATCATGTGTAATGATTAATTTGTCAATTTTTTAAAAAATTGATCAAGTGGTTTCTTTAATTTGGGGTTTTTGTGTTTAAAGCCTTTATGTGCAAGCCAATTTTGTAATTTGAATCTTTTTGACTCAATTCACTGCACTAGCACATGCATCATGACATTTAAAATTGTTCATGCATCATATAGATTTTGTTTCTATTTTTTTTGTTTTTGTGCTAACTTGCAGTCTGCCTTTGGTTTTGGTTTCGTGGATTTTGTTCTTTCGCTCTGTGTTTTGATCCTTATCTTAGCACCATGCCTAGGAAAACTAGAGCTAATAGGACCACTTCCACTTCCTCTGAGTCTCCACCTAGAGTAGAGCTGTTTAAGAATGATAAGGGTAGAGAAGCCTATGACACCTTGAACTATAGGCGTAAGATCTGGTTTGAGCGAGCTATTGTGTTAGATGCACTTGATCCAGCCATTAGGGCTAATTTTGAGTCTAGGGGTTGGTTGCCTCTTGTACAGATA
This sequence comes from Quercus lobata, assembly GCF_001633185.2. Lineage (NCBI taxonomy): Eukaryota > Viridiplantae > Streptophyta > Magnoliopsida > Fagales > Fagaceae > Quercus > Quercus lobata. The sequence continues at coordinate 73,094,921 of NC_044906.1, read as the reverse complement.
GATCATCCACCTCCGACCGCCCTGATTAGAGAGTTCTATTCAAACCTCTCTTGCCACATCTATGATTCCAACACCCTTGTTAGGAGTTGGATACGAGGTGTAGAGTTCACCATTACCCCTCGAGTGGTGGCTGAGGCTCTTGTGGTGCCGGTAGTTCGGGATGCTGTCTATCCCTATGATGAGTCATACTCTTTAGATGTAGTCATGTCTTACATCACTAGGTCATCTATCCAGTGGGGTTCTGATCCTCGAATCACGTCCGCTGAGCTTACCGAGACTGCCTATCTCTTCTTTAGGATTGCGTGTCATTCCTTGTGGCCTATCTCTCACTTCCACACCATCCCTTTAGAGCGATGTGTGTTTTTGTACGCCTTTGCTTCTGGAGCGTCTATCAGTTTTCCTCACTTGTTCCTTAGTTCTTTGAACGAGGTTCATAGGAGTTCTGCCGTAGGGCATGTGCTGATTCATCCTATTTTCATTCATAAGATTCTGCTCTATTTAGGTCTAGATGGTTTTCCGTCTGGTGAGCCTGTTCATGTGATAGCTCCCATAGGTGCCACCTTTCTTCGTCAGAGGGCTGCTCAGTTGAGGGTCTCTCATTCTCGTCCTAGAGGTGCGTCATCTAGTAGTGTTCCCTCTCCTCCTTCTTCTACAGGTACAGCTGCTGCTGAGCCTTCAGGTGCTGTTGCTGATGCTGATGCTGCTGTTCCTCCACCGACTGCTACGGATGATTCAGACATTCGTCGCACATTGGATCATGTCTTGACTGTTCAGGCGGCTCAAGGACAGATTTTGGTGGACGTGCTTGATGAGATCCGTGCCTTGCGTGCGGAGTTGGTGCAGTTTAGACCACCTCCCTTTTGATGATGGATATCTTGTTTGCCCTTTGGCATTCCGTCACAAAAAGGGGGAGTACTTATAGGTTTTTGTTTTCAGGGGGAGACTTTTTGCTTTTGGTTGGAGCTTGTGGAGTTTTAGATTGTATCTAGGTGCTTCACTGTGTACTTAACATTTTTAGCTCTTACCTTGTTTTTGATGGGATATTCATGTTAGGGGGAGTTTTTTGTTTTTGTTGGTACTTTATTTATTTCTTGTTTCAAACTGCTTATTGATTTATGTTTATGAGTTATTCATTGATATATGTCTTTATTTGTGTGTTGTTTGATTTCAAGAAGTTTTTTTGTTTACTTGTATTATTTCCACACATGCGGTTATGCATTTTATTTAGTATTTCAGGAAATATACAGGTTGATTCAATTGAGCTGCTGTCTACACTTGCAACTGATGGATAGTAGTTAGGATTGAATTTTTGTTTATGAGCATTATTTTGTAAAGGGCTTTTCATGTTGTAAACTTTGAGCTTATATGTTGTGTTTTGTCACGGATTGCCAAAGGGGGAGTTTGTTAGGTTCTAAAGTGTAGGACTTTATGTATTTAGAACTCTAATTTGTATTATTGGCAAACTATGATCAAAAAATTTGTTAGGTTCTAAAGTGTAGGACTTTATGTATTTAGAACTCTAATTTGTATTATTGGCAAACCATGATCAAAACAATATGTTTAGAAGTGTTTAAAGCTAGCTCAAAGTTGTATGTCAATGTAAAGTTGGAATCGAGTGTAAAGCAGAAAGCAGTATGGCTTTCGGCCTGGCTCGATCGATCGAAGCTTAGGCTCGACCGATCGAACGTCGGGCAGATTACTTTTCTGTAGAATTTTCCAACTCAGCCCTAGTTGTTTTAAAACGTTTTTAGGGTTTCTTATTTGTCCTAAGTATAAAAGGCAAACCCTAGCCACGTTTTAGTGTTGCTCATATTGCGGTTTGTGTAAATCTCTTGTGAGATCTAGAGGAGCTTTCCTTTACACAAACTTAGGATTTTCAAGGAGGAGATATTCTCTACACCTTGATGATCAAAACAGTTGCTGCCATTAAAGCTTAAAGAATACACAAGCAGGGGTGCTTGTAACTGGTGGGAATCCAAGAAAGAAGGAGTCCGTGGATTCGAAGCTTGCACGTGGTCGTGTCAGTAAGTTCTACTGGTTAGTAGCATTAGGAAGTCGAGCGGGGGTGCTTGTAATTCCTTTTGTATGAACTTCGATTCTTTCTGATAGTGGATTCAAGTTTACCTTGAGGATAGCTAGGTCAAATCCTCCCCAGGTTTTTACCGGTTTGGTTTTCTGGGTGATCATATCGTGTGTTATTTATTTTTCGCTGCTTTACATGATTTGATCTTTTTAATTGTGATAACCTAGACTTGTTTAATTGAACTAAGTAACAACTTGGCTAATTACCTAGGTTTAATCAATTGTTTTAAGGGGTCTAAAAACTGTCACAAATATTTCAGCATGGGCCGAAAATCAGATCTGGAAATTTTGATTTCGTAGATCTCAACAGATTCAGCTTTTGTCGAGCTTTGTTCTTAAATCTTGATAGATACTATTTCTGTCAAGGTATCTGTCAAGCTTTAATGAATAGCTCTTTTTCACTTGTTTCTTGGTCAGATCTTTATGGCTTTAATACTTGACTTAAACAACATGTTTCTTGAAGTCTTAAACCTAACCTAGATTTGCCCAATTACAAGTAAAATGCATTTTGTCAAAAGATTAGCCAATTACATAAAATGTATCCCTAACAAAAGCCAACTACCACCTCGAGTAATCAGGTGTAACTCATTGAACATGAGATCAAATGAATTGTGGTTTTGTGGTTGGATCTCGAAGGAGCAACCTAGAGGCTAGATTAAAATAACTGATAGGTGAATGAAGCCACTAAAAGAGAAATGAATACCATCGGATTAGTGTCACTAGAGTGAGCCATCGTGGACTTTGGCTACGGAGCGTGGTATTATGTTATGATCCTAGTGTCCCACATGGATTAAGTATAAGTTTAACCAAGTGTTTATAGGCTCTTAGGCACCTTACCCTTGCAAGTGTTTATAGGCTCTTGGACACCCTACCTTTGCAAGCTAATTTTCAAGGATAAGTTCTACCCATGGGTTCTTAACATTAGATTTTAATAACACTATTCATAATGTTCTAAATCTTCAATCCACGAGATTATTAAATTATTTGACGAATAATCTAGTTAACGGCTTATGTAGTTGATATTGACATTTACCCAACAAATGTCCAGTTCTTTCACCCAATTATACTTGCCTACCAATGGTAAGAGTCCTCTTGGCATGTCCTAGGTCTCTTCTTCATAGTCCTTCAACTCTCATATTTGAGCACGAAGCGAGGAGTGGTAATTTCATGCTCTATTTTGTCACAATTCCCCAACCTAAGCTAAGGGGTCCCATATCTTACATTGCCTTTCACTTTGCCAGATGAGATTGAGATTTGAGAGGAAAATTGGGAGAAAAAGAACTACACACATTAAGGGTTTTGGTCCTCTCCATTTCAAACCTTTAAAAATGGAGAGAGTACATTTTGTTAGGTTCTAAATGTTTAAAACAATTGGCAAATCGTGAACACAAACTTATCAAGATATAGATCTTAGAGTCTATAGGTATTATTAGACAATGTTCAAGATGATTCAAGTCAAGATTCAAAAACATACAAGTTGCAGGAAGAAGATTTCATAATCTGTTTGGTTCGATCGATCGAAAGACAGGCTCGATCGATAGAAAGTCGTATCTGCAGAATTTTAATTAAGCCCAAACAGCAGTTCAAGCCCATTTAGGATTAGAGTTTCTAATCTACTTCTCCCAGTATATAAAGGAAACCCTAAGCACGTTTTTGTGTGGCTTTTCAGAGAGAAAAGAGTGTGCCTCTTTTGTATTTAGGGTTTTATTCCTAAAAACCTCTCTTATGTCTTCTACCGGTGCTATTCCTTGAAGAATCTCAAGATCCGATATTGTAGAAGTTGCTGCCTTCTCTAGTCATCAAAGGTGTTGATGATCTAAACCTTCAAGGGTGGTCTTGGAGTCATAAACAGGAGAGTTTGTGTTGCTAAACCTTTAAGTGGGATCTCAAAGTCACAAACGGGGGTGTTTGTGTTTTGCAAAAACCAAAGAAAGAAGGAGTCCATGGATTCGGAGCTTGCACGTGGTCATGTCAGTAAGTTCTACTGGTGGGTAGCAATAAGAAGTCGAGCGTGGGGGCTTGTAAGTCTTATTGTATGAACTTCGATTCTTTCTAGTGGATTTTTTTTTTACCTTGAGGATAGCTAGGTTAAATCCTCCCCAGGTTTTTTACCGGTTTGGTTTTTCTGGGTTATCATATCGTTGTGTTATTTATTTTCCGCTGCTTTGCATGATTTGATCTTTGTTATTGTGATAACCTAGACTTGTTTAATTGGACTAAGTAAAAATTTGGCTAATTACCTAGGTTAAATCAATTGTTTTAAGGGGTCTAAAAACTATCAAGTGGTATCAGAGCGGGTAGCTCTTTTGTTTTAGATCTTTTGATCTCTGAGCTGATCCTTAACCCCTGTTGTCATGGATAATTTGAAGTGTCTTTCTATTCATGTTTCTGCTCATGCTTCTGTTGATTTTATTGATGCCTGTGAAACTCTTCGTAAGGAATTATTGAAATCTATGAAAATTGCTAAGAAATTCAAGGAAGAGTTAAAATTGGCTAATCTTGAAAAAGAGGAATTGATTGTTAGATTAGATGAATCTAATAAAAAGAATGAATTTTTGAGAAATCAAATTTCCTCTCAAGATGAGAAGATGAAAAGCTTGGAACAAGAGTTAGTTGCATCTAAAGCTAAAATTGAAAATTTGACTAGTACCAAGCCTGCTGTTGATAACAGAAGTGTTTCTGTTTCTCTTAAGCCTAAAACTGAGAAGGTTTATATCCCTCCTTTTAAAAGGAATAATAATGAAAAGGCTTATTTTGCTAGGTTAGACAAAGGTAAAAGTTCTGATGTAGGCGCTGAAATTTCTAAACCTAAGTCTAAACCTACTTTTAGAGAGCATAATAAATCTGTTTTTGTGCCAACCTGTCACCTTTGTGGTGTTATTGGTCATATTAGACCAAATTGTTCTTTGTTGAGGCAAGAACCAAAGCCTGTGACCGGAAACCCCACTAGGAATACTGATGTTCCTAAATTTGTTCCTGTTTGCCACTTTTATGGTGTCCATGATCACATTCGTCCTAATTGTCATAAACTAAAATTTAAGCATTCTGTGTTTCAATCTAGGATTTGTGATGATATTTCTCCTGCCATAAGTCCATATAAATTGTTTCATATTCTTTTGAAAAATTTAAGCTTGTTGTCTTGTGAAAGGAATTTGCAGGATTTTAATCTTTCTCAGAAGAATGGAGTAATTTCTCAAATACACTCTGCTTCTCATGGATTTTCACCTACAAAGCCGAAGACTCGTGCTATATGGGTGAGAAAAGATTCTCCAAGGTGAGTGTTGCTGACTTGTCCCTAATTTAATTCTTTCAATTGTTTGTGGACATGCCTTGTTTTTGTTTTTGATTGTTTTGTTTCTTTTAGAATGTTTTTTATTTAAAAAAAATACAAAAACATTGAAAAATTTTCAAAAAGACAAAAATATTTTATTTTGAGTCTTGTTTTATTTTTCTTGAGGATTACATGAATTATGATATCTCTCTTGATTTAGAACATGCTTGACATTGTGGAGAAACTTGAATAGTATGTGTTATATAAGTGCTAAGCTATTTTTGATTTTGTATAAGTATGTACTAATTTGTACATGTACTCAAGAGTTAATTAAGAAATTGATAATTCTTGTTTGTGTACCCTCTATAGCTTAGTTAAGCACTGTCATGCATTACATTTGCATTGTTCATTTAGCATAATATGTGCTTTTTTGTTTTTGGTCATGTTTTTTTTTACCAAAAAGATTATTTTGTTTTGTATTTCACATCTTGGATTTATAATCAAGGATTGGCCATATTATCTTTACATAACATGTTTATATACCTTGTTTAGTTTTGATGAGCTTACTTATTGCACTTGACTAGTTGAAGCTTTGTAGTGCATGTTGTGTGGGAAAGATGTTTATAGTTTTGATCACTTTGTCTTGATCTTGAAGTCACATGTCTTTGACTGTCGGACTTGAACCTTTAGAGAAAGGCATAAATAACCATCTCGCCACTGTTCACTAGCCAATCATGAACACCTTAGTGCATATAATAAGATTTTGTGCTCGAGAAAGTGTAGCACATGCACAAAAAGAACATAAGGTGTAGCCTCGGTTTAATTGCTAAAATTGGTATGTACATTATTGGACTTAATTTTAAAACAATCAAATAAAATTGGTGTGTATATTATGAGGCAAAATTCAAGAAACTTACATGATTGCAAGTTTATGTTCTAGGAGATGTGGGAGTTATATGGTGTAACTCTTTAAGTGATAATCTCTTTTAAATTCTATATGATGAATTTTGTAGACTTTGTGATTGATTGCTTTTCACATATCACCTCACATGTATCTCAAGCTTTTACTAATTGCACACATTACACAAGTTACTCTTTTCTAAACTTGGTATATTATATTGTGTGTGATCTTGTTGTGGTCATTCAAGATTAAAAGTTCCTTGATTTTAATGCAAAATGTGTTTAATGTTTGCGCTTTAAGGACAAATTGATTGAAAATCTTGATTTTGGAAGATCTGGGTTGAATTCAAGTTTTTTTTTTTAAACTTTTATTCTCATACTCATGCATTTCATTCATGAAATATTGTGCTTTAAGGAGTTTCTGCATTAAATTGCTCTGTTTTTTCAAAAATTTGATTTTTCCATGCATCATTTGTGTTTAGGATTCACATGCATTGCATTGTTTTTGTATCCATCTTACAGTTTTGCAGTCATATCTCTCATTGTTTTCACATATAACATGCATACACTTTGTTACATTGGGTACTCAACTTGATCAAAAATTAATTGATTAATTTTTGAGCTATGTACTTTCTAGTATATACCTTTTTTATGTGTGAACTGTAGAAAATATTTCTCTTAAGAGATGTGATGGATAATCAATGTGCAAATATTTTCTCTTTTCATGCAACTGTTTATGGGTCATATAGTGTCATGTTTGCATTTTATTGAAAGAAAGAATATTTTTTCTTCATGTGTATCCTCAACTTAGTTTTTTTTTTAAACTTGGTTTGTGTCTTTTTATTTATCCCCACCCCCTTCATTTTTCCCTTAAACTGTTTTTCCCAAAACTTATTTTGTTTTTCCTATTTTTATAGGGGGTGAAACTTTTTTTAACCTTTGTGGTTCTTAGAGGGAGTTGTTGCTCTTCATAGGGGGAGTTGTCTCTATTTTCTCTTACTCTGTTGCGTATGTTTTCTGTCTACCTTCTGATTAGGTAGACTTTGTCAATACGTGACAAAAAGGGGGAGACATAGATGACCTGTTTATTTTGTTTAGGGGGAGAATATAAAAAACTTTTTGTTGTATCTAACTTAGGGGGAGAGTTAGTTTATTTTTTTATATTCTGTTTCATATTATTATTTATATGTCTTTCTTTCCACATATGCGGTGATGTGTTTGTTGAGTGTTTCAGGAAAGAAAGGTGCATTCTGATCAAGACCTTCTACCTCTTCTTGCAACTTCTAGGTGAGGAGTCTTAGATTGGGATTTGTGATGTAATTGGGCATTTTATTGTATTGGGTTGTTCTCATATTTGAGCATTTCATTTTGTATGAAAGTTTTGTCACGAATTGCCAAAGGGGGAGTTTGTTAGGTTCTAAATGTTTAGAACAATTGGCAAATCGTGAACACAAACTTGTCTAGATATAGATCTTAGTGTCTATATGTATTATTAGACAATGCTCAAGATGATTTAAGTCAAGATTCAAGAACATACAAGTTGCAGGAAGAAGATTTCATAATCTGTCTGGTTCGGTCGAACGAAAGACAGGCTCGATCGATCGAAAGTCGTATTTGCAGAATTTTAATTAAGCCCAAACAGCAGTTCAAGCCCATTTAGGATTAGGGTTTCTAATCTACTTCTCCCAGTATATAAAGGAAACCCTAAGCACGTTTTTGTGTGGCTTTTCATAGAGAAAAGAGTGTGCCTCTTTTGTATTTAGGGTTTTGTTCCTAAAAACCTCTCTTATGTCTTCTACCGGTGCTATTCCTTGAAGAATCTCAAGATCTGGTATTGTAGAAGTTGCTGCCTTCTCTAGTCATCAAAGGTGTTGATGATCTAAACCTTCAAGGGTGGTCTTGGAGTCACAAACAGAAGAGTTTGTGTTGCTAAACCTTTGAGTGGGATCTCAAAGTCACAAACGGGGGTGTTTGTATTTTGCAAAGGCCAAAGAAAGAATGAGTCCGTGGATTTGGAGCTTGCACGTGGTCGTGTCAGTAAGTTCTATTAGTGGGTAGCAATAAGAAGTCGAGCGTGGGGGCTTGTAAGTCTTATTGTATGAACTTCGATTCTTTCTAGTGGATTTGTTTTTTACCTTGAGGATAGCTAGGTTAAATCATCCCCAGGTTTTTTACCTGTTTGGTTTTCCTGGGTTATCATATCGTTGTGTTATTTATTTTCCACTGCTTTGCATGATTTGATCTTTGTTATTGTGATAACCTAGACTTTTTTAATTGGACTAAGTAACAACTTGGCTAATTACCTAGGTTAAATCAATTGTTTTAAGGGGTCTAAAAACTATCACATTTTATGGACTTAAGAAAAGTGAGTCAAAAGGGGCCAAAAGTCTCTGAAAATAATCATTCAATGAAAGTTCAAAAACGTGTAAAAACACCCTTGAACGTTTAGACCCCCAAATTACAACTTAACCAATTCAAGCAATATGTCAAACAACAAGTGTGCGGAAACTTAACATAACCTATAATATAGAATTGGTTAAAAACTATCTAAGCCAAAACAAAACACAATCCACAGCAGATAATAAAAAGGCTAAGATAGAGAGGAAGGAAGATGCAAACACAAAGACAACATGCGATGTGTTATCGAAGAGGAAACCGAAACCCTCGGCGTAAAACCTCTCCGCCGCCCTCCAAGCGGTAAACAATCCACTAGAAAATACAGTTGGGATACATGGACAGCAATAGACCCTCCAAGCCTAATCTACCCAGTGCACCTAAGCCCTCCAAGCTTTTTGCTCCAACGAGGTTGCGCCGAACCTTTTTCTTTTCTAGCTTCCCGGATTCCGCTACTAGACCATAGTATCAACCAATGAAGATTGGTTCCTTCCTAACTGCTTCCCAGAAATCCAAACAACTGTCTCACAGTGATGATGATGGTGAGAACCAGGTTTGGTATAATGCCTCTCAAGGATTTGACAATGGAGAGGAAGAGAGTTGAGAAATTTGAAGAGACTCTAAGGTATAGATTGTGGGTGAGTCAATCTTGTTTTTCTTTAGAGTTTCTCTCTCAAAAATTCTCTCTGGAAGCTCTCTCACAATCGTGGGTAAAAGGGGTATTTATACTGGAGTGGGAGAGGAATGTGAAACGTCAGGTTTTACAAAACAGGGGTGGCTCGCGGCTTGACCTCGCGGCTTGACTAAGTCGCGAGATCCAGTCGCGAGATAACCGTATGGCCAGTTGTCCTGTTTTGTCCTGTAGTGCTCCAGCTTGCATGACTGTTCACCTTCCAGCATGCTTGGCATGTGTGCTACGTCTGGCGGCTTGCAGCCGCGAGTCACCCGCGAGGCCCAGCCGCGAGTCTCTGTTTTCTTGCACACTCTTGAGCAAACTTCACTCTATTTCACTCACTACCCTTACATCAGACCCACCTAAGTACAGGGTTACTAAATGCTGAATTACAAGCAAATTTGGCACGGAATAAAGCCAATTAGATGGTTGAATAAATTCAACCTTACATTCAACAACTCATCATGCAGTGCAGTGCTGTTCGCATAAAATTCATAAAACTTTATGGAGAATTATTATGCCTTTTGTAAACCTAACTGATATTCTTCCTCTCTACCCTTCAACATCTTTTTACATCACAAGTTATAAGGTGTAGCAACTCTAGCAACTAGCAAGAATAAGTAAAAGTGAATGTTATCAAAATAAAAAAATAAAAAGTGTATGTGACCAAGTCAAACCATTGAACTGTGAATTTTAAGCTACAACCCTTCAACAATAAATTCAATTGAGTGAGCATCTAGACGTGTATTTTCTAATTTAATAAATATTTTCTATGCACGAGTTAGGACAAAGATGGAATTGTCTTCGTCGTCTCATTCACTTGAGAGTTCCCATAATTTTCTTCTAGCACGATTTAAGTAAAATATAAGAAGTAAGATTCATAACACAAATAACGTGCATATTTTTTAACTAGTGCAAGTACGATAAATCGATAATAGATTGATATAACTTGAAAGTCCCAAACGTGCATTAATTCATTGATTAAAGCTTATGACCAAAGCCGACTTTATTTACATAACATCTTCAGGTTAAAGAATTTGAAACATGAATGAATACAGGCCTTCATCCAGGTTAAAGAATTTGAAAGCTCTGGTTAAGATATCTCAAATCCCATGTTGCCCTGAATGGACAGGCATGCCAACCGTGATCCAACTCTCATTAACAATTTAATATTATATTTAATAATCTAAAAAAACCATATTTTCCTCTTCAAAAAAAAAAAAAAAAAAACCATATTTTAATCTAGTTTAATTGTTATTTTTTTTCATTTACATATGTTAGGGACATGTTTGATGTAATTGGCTAATCCTTTGACAAAACGCACTTTACTTGTAATTAGAGGGCAAAACGTACTTTACTTGTAATTAGGTAGATCTAGGATGAGTTTAGTACTTCAAGGAACAAGTGTTCAAGTTTAGTATTGAAGTCATGCAAGTCTGACCAAAAAACAAGAGAAGAATGTGCTGCTCATAGAAGCTCGACAAAAGTCTCGACAGAATCCTTTTTATCAAGAATTACTGATGAAGCTCGACAGAAGCTTGACACAAACTGTATCTGTTAAGAATTACAAAATTAGATTTCTCAGATCTAATTACACGCATATCCTTGAGTATTTGTGTGGGGTTTCTTTTCTCACAATCCTAAACATATATAAGGATTATTTTAAGAGCCGTCTTAAAAGGGATGCAAGGTGATGTAAAGTGATTATACATGCATATTGTGATCAGAAACAGAAATTGTTCTAATTCATCATATTCTCCGTAGAAGCTATTGCATCTTTACGCCTAGGGTTTTGTGATCAAGGAGCTTCCTGATCTTCATTATTGGATGAATTGAAGAACTTTGCAGCCAACAATCCTCCTCAAGTTGGTGTGTTAATCGCATACTGGGATCCGTGCATCATTGGTTAGTCACGTACTAGAATTGTGCATTGAATGAAGAGATTGCCGCTACAATACAAATTCAATTGGGTATTGGGGTAAGGGTTCAACTGTAGGTTGGTATTGGGTATTGAGATTCCTTTTACTTGTAACCACTTGTGATTGATAATAGTGGATTCTCAGGAGTTGTGACTTTAAATTCACCTGGTGGGGTTCTATCTCGGTGGTTTTCCCCATTCGTAAGCAAATACCTATGTCAAACTTATTTTTTGCTGCATTTAACTTAGTTGGTGATTTGTTTGTGCTACCATACTATTGCATGTTAAATTGACTTAATTAATTAACTTGGATAATTAATTAATTAATTTGTCAAAGGGGTCAATATATTTTTGGCCTATCAACATATATGAAACCAATTCAATAAGTTTTTGAAAGGACACACCATTATATGTGGCAAACCCCCATTTGCAAAGTTCTTGCTTCCAAATAATCAGTCTAATAGGAGAACATGGTACAAAGGAATCCAATCCCCTATAGGTTTTTTTTTTTTTTTTTTCATTGTCTTTCGTTCGGACTGCACCCAATACAATTTTTTGTGTGGATGCATAATAAATTTTTTTTTTGAGGTTTATTATACAATGTAACAATGTACACGAATATAAAAATTTTATATTAACAAAAGAGACTTCGTCATATATAAAAAAGTTGTTATCACTTATATAAGTTATATTTCGTTGTTTCTTGAACATACCTAGTAGAACCAACCCAATCCCCGCAAATCATTTTTACCTCTTACATGACTGATTTACTTTAGAGATTTCATTATTCTAAAAGCTTGGGTCTTTGAGATTGCACATCCCAATGCCGACTAATAGTGACCTGAGAGAAAGAGAAGAAGAGGCAGTCGAACAATGGTATACTGTAATTAGCCTCTATGCATGCATATTGCGTGTACTAAGAGGCTCTTTTATTTTTTTTTTTATTTCTTCGAAAAAATTTTAAGCAGTAATTGTAATTTTTTTTTTTTTTTTTGAACGTGTGTTTGAAAGTGATGTAGTGATATAGAGAAAAGATTGACTAGGAAAAATAAGATGAATATGAGGGGAAAGAATGCTAAATTTTAGAAGTTCTCTTAGTTAAATAAAAATATATATAAAAAACAAAAAACAAAAACTGGAAGTGTTTTATTCGGATAAAAAATGGCTAAATTTTAGGGAATAAAAAGATGAATGTGAAGGTAAAAAAAAAGACTAAATTTTAAGAGTTCTCTTTTTAAATTCAAAATGATAGTAGTTGTAGGCACTGTAGAAAGTATAGATAAATTGGTTATTTGTTTGACATTTATGACCATATTTTAAAGAAAAGTTACCCTTCATTAGTGAGGATATTTTTGAACTATATAAAAAGTCCAGTTCAAAGAGGGAAATTCTCTTATAGATAGTAAGTATAGATAGATAAAGAAATGAATTGCAATATCAATGGCCAAGCTTATGTTCTTCATCCCATGTGGTTAGTTTTCTATTTTATTTCAGAATATCTCAAAATTTTTTTTTTTTTTAAATAAAAAATAAATATATGTGTATATATGTGTCTTCAAGTTTATGTAAACTAATCGTTGTTGAGGACAAATTTTTTTACACCACATGGCTTCATTTCATTGGCGACTCCTACCACGTCAACACTATCATGGATTTTGGGGAAATCTCTTCTAAAGCCCAAAAGAGCCCATATTTACACAAAAAGGCGTCAAAGCCCATGGTTCAAGCTCATAGCACATTATCTCATTTTCTGGCTCATGATCCAAGCTCCTGAGTCTCATTGGGGGAATTTTGGGAGTCGTGGTTTGGAGGGCTAAAAAGTATGTTCAGTAAAGCTCCAATTGCTTAGCATGTCTTCCCCAATTCCCTGAACTCTGATGGGTTAGCATGCAATAGGTAACATTTGGTAAGCCTCTCATATCACATAACACTTAAAATGATAAAACTCCTCATACTCTTTACATAAAAATTAATGTTCATCATATAATATAAGTTTTAAAAAATGTAATTATAGTATTTCATGTAAATTATATTATTATCATCTAAATCAATTCTAAACACATGGCTAAATATATATTAATATCTCATATCTAGCATTAAAATGCTCTCCTTACTCTCCAAGATTTGGTTAAAATGCAAAAATACTATAATTACATCTCTAAAACTTCATCAAATATCAACCAACTAGTCTATTACTTACCAAAATTATATATGGACTAAACATATAATTTTCCAAAAGAAGAAACTTAGCCAAAAATACCAACAACAGCTCCAGCTAAAGTTGCAGATAGCTCTAGCAAAAGTTGTTCTGCAGAAACAGCTCCAGCAGAATCTGCAATAGCTCCAACACATTCTATAGTGGCTCCAACTGTGGTACCAGAAATAGAAGGATCTCATAAAGATTACTTATCATTTATGGCCAAACCATGAATTTAACACCAAATATTTTCCCTCCAAGCAAAAGATCTCATTTCAGATAGCATCATTTGACAGCTAACAACTGTAACATCTGTGACAACACTATTAAGTCTCTAACTTTGCTTCTTTTGGTTAAAAAACAAAATCCCACTAATGAAACCACTTACTTTGTCAAAGATTTTTCCTTATTTGCTAAATTTCCTTTCAACCAGTTCTAATCTAGTTACATGCTTGGCTCTATATAAAGAGGACCAAGCCACACACCAAGAGGGGATCCCCTCTCTCATCCCCAATATTCTGAAACTTCACTTTGTTGCATATATCTCTAAACTCCTCCATACTTTTCCAGCTCCCTTACAAAGATATTTCTTCTTAGATAACACCATTACACACTATCCATCTCTCCCACACTTTAATATTTTGAAACTTCATCATTTTGCTACCCAAAAACACATCTCCATCCCATTCTTTATTTCTCATACAAAATCTCCCTTCTTAGAAAGCAACATAACTCATGACATAACATAAAAAACCACTCTAGCAGCAACTATAATCTCATCTATTTACTATATTTAACCTTCATATCATTTATCTCACACTTCCATATATTTTACAAACACATTCCTCACAAAATACCCATACATACTCCTCATATATCTTTAAACTCCATGTCTCACATAGTGTACATATACAAGATCCATGTCTAACAAAGTATCTACATATAATTCCTATACATATTACAAACACCATATCTCATAAAATATATATGCTTCTTACCATCTCCACACATCTTAAAACATATCAAACACTCTTCTAAGAACATATTACAAAAGCCCTTTCTCATGGAAGACATATGTTTATTATGTTAAAAGCTCTTCTTATGAAAGAAAAAAATTTATAATACTAAAAGTCATTCTCATGAAAGGCAGCATCACTCACATTTGACTAAAAAACTAAAAGAGCATTTCATGGGGAAAATCGTTTAAGTGCATGATTAAAGGGACAAACTTAACCAACCAATGCACACGGCTGGATATGCTCTCTCTCCCTCCTATTGCACCCATTTTTCCCTTTCAAACATGAAGTCACCATAAAAGGATTCACTTCATTATGCTGGTGAAATGTTAAGTCCACTGATGTAATACAGTTGGAGCTACAAAATATGAAGATAAGTCATTATATTTTTGTCTTCAAATTTATATTATTAAGTACATTTTATTCATTATCATTATACCACTAGACTAATGTTATTATACCGCTAGACTCATTTTCTCATGTTGCTAAAATGTTAAGTCCACTGTTGTTCTACTGCTAAAGCTACAAACTGTGAAGATAAGTCAATCTTTCTCCATCTTTGAAATTACATCATTAAGTATATGTTAATTCATTATTATTTTTCAGCTGGATGCAAGTTATTTTAATTTCATCTCACTATTTAAGGAATATGCTCTCAAAAATACTTCATTAATGAATATATATATTAATAAATCGATCTACCACCGTTGCACATATATCATTTGGACATGAACCACCATTGGACACATATTTTTTGGAAATGAACTACCATCACCGAACATACTTTATTATGTTGAACATGAACCATGAACTGTAACTAGACATGGACTATTGGACTCATCCCATTGTTGGACATCTAACACCTAATTAATTATTTTCTAATATTGGACATCACTTAATATACATAATTATAACGTATCAACTCACCATTTAATCAAAGCTATCATGCTAAGCATATTATTTATTTATTTCAACCATTATTATGATTCTAAGACTTTGGGTTTCATCTATTTTGTAAGTTTAAAATACACCGAAAGCCATTGGTCTTTGTGGCCCAATGTCGAGTTCTGGGTTGAACTCCCTAAAACAAATCTGGGCTTAGCAAAGTCACACTTCTAGCAGGAGACACGTGGCTACGCGCAAAAAAACCACCCTCGATAGTCGCTAACTCGTGTAATGTACGGGAAAATTACTGAATATGAAATCTAATGAATGCAAAGCAATTGTACAAAATACCATTTAAATTAAAAAGACAAATATTAGTGAATATCGTTATCCTTAGCTATTTGTGTTACATCTAGAGTTTCATATCTAAGTGACTACAATACTACTTGTAGCAACTGAAGCTCACAATATAAGTATATTATATGAGGCCAAAACTTATATTATCTTCAAGCTCCCCTTAGCCTTAAAGAGCCCCTAACAACATTTCTTTTGTATTGAATTTGATTTCAGAGGACTTATTTGAAATTATTTGAATTAAACGTCACAAATTAGAAAGAAAAAATAAATAACATTACAACATTGTAGTTGATTAATATACAAATAAACTACCAATTTAACATGATAAATCACTATTAGTAATTTAGAAAGAAAAAATTAACAAAATTAAAGTTGTTACTCATTTAACCTAAAACTTTTCATATTCTAAAGTTGTCAAACACCTATTAACAAATAACTATTGATATAAAATATTCAGTAATTACTTCAATACCACAAGTTGTTCATGCTGTAAAAAATTTGAGAGAATAACACAGCAAGCATCTTAAACTCTTTCTTGCTTGGATCCTACAAAACAATATATATATATATATATATATATATTTATAGCGATGGAGACAAAACATGCCATTAAAGAGACAACCAATTACGATAATGTTGGAGGCAAAGTAAAAGATTAAAAAAAACTGAAGAAGCAAGTGGTTTGGCTAGCATACCAGCTAGTTAATTTATATCAAAAGACATAAAAATCTTACAATCAAATAGAATCCATAAGTAGATAAATACATGTGGTACAATCAGATAAATAAAAATTTTGTCAAGATGATCAAGTTTGGCAACAAAGAAGACACAGCAACTATTGATGAGGGTAAGCTCTATCTTAAACTTGTGATAATGATGAAGATGCAACGACTACTAATTATGCAAATCTAGCATAATCTTATTTTGATTCAACTACAACAAAAATGACGATAATTACCAAAAAGAGATTATATCAAATAACAGTCTTTTATGATATAGCCAAGAGTATAATCAAAGCTAATAGAAGGAATTTTAAATCGATTTCAATGATGAAGGAGGGATTCACTTAAATGAGGAGACCAAGAAAAAAGGAGAAGTATCATGTTCTGAGTATAGTATTGAATTTTAAACTCTATAATTCAATTTACTAATTACTAAAATACCTTAGCAAATTGAATTTCTGTAGGCACAGATTACATCATTCAATTGAATTTTTGCAAGCATGGATACTACTAAAACTCTATCACACGAATTACACAATATAAACCAATAATATTATCATCTCAAACTAATGTTAAATTTAAGAAAACTAATTTTAAATGGTAGGATAAATTCAAGAAAAGAATGGTAATGACATGGCAGCTGATGTGGCTTAATCTAAGCATAGCAACATTAAATGCTACATTTCAGTTTTTCGTAATATATAGATATAGATGTAATAGCCATGAAAAAAAAAAAGATTTATTATGTTTGAGTGTTTTTGACAATTTATTGTGGTCTCAATAATTATATTTCAGATTTCATAAGGAGTTATTAAAAGAATAAAAAACCTTAGGGTATAAGTTATTAGACTTATCACTTTAGCCTATGACCCACAGATAATTCAAAGGAGGAGACTTCTCAGAAAGATTTCAAGAAGAAGAAGACAAAACTCTATTGATGTAAGAACCCTAGAAATCCTTTTTTTCTTAATTGATATAGTCATCGGGGTAAATTTGTTATGCCGTTTATAGTTCCCTGGTGCCGATTTACTTCTCTTTTGACTTTTGAGGCAAAAAGTTTCATTTGTTTCTCTTGATAATGGAACTGTATTTGTCAATGGGTTGAAAAAAAAAAGAAAAAAAAAATTAATTGGATTCGGCAAGCAACAGAGGTTTCACCAAATCACTTTTCTTGTCCACTTCTTTAGTGACACAAGTTGGAATCAATATAATTACTTAGTAGATATCTTTATATTACAGATGAAACTACATTGGACGGGTATCTCCATGTGATGTCAGTTTATTGCTAAGTTGTGATATCATTTATACAAATTGATACATTTAATTCTCAAAAAAAAAAAAAATATATATATATATATATATTGATACATTTTGGGTTTTTGAATAATCGACTTTTAGGTGAGACCTGTGGATCTTAAAAAGATTGCTTCAAGAGAAGCATTCGCATCATTATTTTCAAACCTGTAAATTTTGTTTTCATTGAAAATAATGTGTTTTTAGTTATTTATTTATATATTTACTTTTTTTTTTTTTTTTGAGAAACATTTATTTCTATGTGTTTGATTTAGCTACTTAAGGGCTAAGGCTAGTGGTTACTTACTTACTGAATTGTGAAACTCGTTGTTTGATGTCAATGATGAGTAGGGCTGTCCACGAGTCGAGTTGCCCAAACTCGACCCGACTAGATCGGGTTACCAAAATTGTGACCCGCAGCCGACCCAATATATGGGTCAGACTCGACAGTTCAGGTCATCAGTTAAATGGGTCAGATTCGTCGGTTAGGCAGGTTTGGGCTTCGAATTGGGCTGAATTTGTGAATTCGCATAAATTTTTTTTTAACTCAATTTTTGACAGGCCTTTTGGGTCCAAATTAATGGGCTTACTTTTAACAAAGATTTATGTATTTTTGAATCATGTATATATATCATATGCGCCTCTTTTCACATCCCTTATTTCAAATTGGGCCTTCAAGCTCAACTTGTATGCCATTGCATAGCTTTGAATCTTTTGGGCCTCCAAGACTTATCAGTACAAATTTAATGTTTCTAGCTCACTCCTAATGACAACAAATACAGTAAATACATTAAATAACACGTAAAAACTCGGGCAATTAGCAAGCACATAAAACACATATAATATCACTTTCTAACCACCTGTTAAAACCGCACAACACAAGAAAGAAAATTTTTTCAAAATGCCTTAGCATTAAGACCTGGGCAATACCTTAAAAATCCAAAAACAAATCAAGAAAGTCTAATAAGCACAAAAGCACATCTCAACCTATTAAACCTGCCAAGTTATGCCAACCATTCCATACATGTAACACAACTTACACAAGCTAGCAAACAAATTTTAACAAATAATTCAATCACAACCACACCACAAGTATGGCAACAAAAGGTAACAAGAGCATCTTGCAATATTTCCATAGAGTCAGAGAAGGCTGAAAGGTAGTTACTTCAAGTGTTAAGGCAATAAACTACCAAGGCAGTAGCTAGTTATAATTAGTTACAATTATGAAATACCTAAGCATTTCCAAAAAAATAGCTTTTCTAAAGCATTAAAGAGCAACTACTCTATAGTTTAGTCCATGATTTATAGAAAAGAAAACCTATAAACTTAATAAGTTTTCTTTCCTATAAGCAAGAGTTCGTTTATAAATTATAAGTTAGAAAAGCACTATGTCCAAAAGAACTTCCAATATGTATCCAAAAATCTGCCTCCTATACAAAATGTGTCCTTCCTCCTTCAAGAAAATGGAAAAAAAGATATTTATCAATAGAAATATAAGGACAAGACCAAAAAATACAAAATAGTAATAACCAAAAACAATAGAGAGGGCAGAGCCAAACTCAATAGAAATAACAGTAAGGGCAGAAACTTACCCTGTTAGTGATTAGTCATCAACACTAATTAAGATACCTTTGCTTGAGCTTGGACTTCCACCACTTGCTGCTGCTTGACGTATAACTAGAAAAGAGAAAGAAATGAAGGCTATTAGATTAATTTTCATTTGCATAAGACACATTAATAGCACTTAATAGACAAAAAGTTTGGAAATTAACATATTACCTAAATCATGAAATTCATCTTCCAAGGCCTCTAACTCATCCTTTGATTTGTGAAAAGAAATTGGAACCATGGCTTGAAGCCAATCTTGTGCACAAACAAGATTTTGAACCACGAGTGGAGAAAGTGAACTTCGAAATGGATCAAGTATGCTTCCTCCGGTACTAAACGCTGACTTAGAAGCGATAGTAGAAACAGGTACAGCCAGCACATCCCTAGCCAATTTGGACAGCACTTGATACCTATTTGAATTGGCCTTCCACCACCCCAATATCTCAAATTTCACATCCCCCCTTCTACATTCACAATTTTTAGCCAAATATTTGTCAATCTCATTGCTACACCCTATGGACTGCTCAGCCTCCAAGAAACGGTCAAACCTAGAATTAACCATCGCATTTGGATCGCTACAACCAATTGACTCACCTTCTATGTGTGTCCTCTCACTCCCACTTAGTACTTGTACATTTGGTGAATCAACACAAGAGTAATAATCATACAACTTGACCAAGGAACCCCTCACCAATTCAACCATCACATCAGCCACTTCATTCCCATAAATTTTAGAAAAGCAAAACTTCAAAAACCTCAACTTCTTTCTTGGATCAAGAACCACAGCCACATACAAGAGATGATTCATTTTGTCCCCTTTCCCCCAATACTTATCAAACTTAGATTCCATTTAGTTGCCATGTTTTTCAAGAGGTGGTTTTGAGATTTACTTAAATGGGAAATATTTTCTTGAATGACAAACACCTCCTCAAAAAAGGTGTTTGCAGTAACATACAAAGAACCAGAAAACTTTTTCGTTGCATTGTAAAAAAGCTTCAAAAAACCCACAAATGTCTACAATTTTGGAAATCAATACCACTAGGAGATCCCATACCACCACTATTCTCCTTGTTCATAAAGTATGAAGAATAAATATCATCCTTAAAGTCCATTCGTATGAACACTTTCTCAAAATTTTGGACGGTTTCTAACATGAGGTAGGTAGAGTTCCACCTAGTTGGTACATTTAGACAAAGAAGAGACTTAGATTCAATACCTAATCTCTCCACAAAACCCACAAAATTTTGATTCCTATTTGGTGAGGACTTCACATACCTCATAGCCTCACGCACCTTAGCAATGGATGCATTAATTTCTCTCATACCATCCCCCACAATCAGATTTAGGATATGTGCACAGCACCTCACGTGTAAGAACTCATGTTCTAAAACAGTCCCCTTCTAATCTTTAGTTACATTTTCCAAAAACTTAATGGTGACACCATCTGAGCTAGCATTGTCCATTGTTAAAGTGAATATGCCATTAATACCCCACTCACGCAAACACATCTCAATCTTTCTACCTATAGTCTCCCCCTTATAGTCTTCAACTTGACAAAAATTGAAAATTCTCTTATGCAACTTCCAATCATCATCAATAAAATGACTTGTAAGGGACATATAACTCAGATTTTGAAAATTAGTCCATGTGTCTGTAGTAAGACACACCCTACAACCCTTCAAGACCCCCCCTTAGTTTCTCTCTCTCAACATCATAAATGCCAATCACATCTCTAGCCACAGTTTGGCGAGATGGGATATCCCTAATTCGCAACTTAGGTTGTCGAATATCTTTGAAACTCATAACCTTCAACAAACCTAAAAGGCAACTCATCTATTATAACCATTTCAGCGAGTGCCTTTCTAGAAGCCTCAACAGTAAAGGTTGTTGGTACAAGCTGAAACCCTTCCTCCCCATCAATTTTGGGTTCAAATGTTAAGGTTTGTTGCCCTGTAAGTGTATCTATATTAGGGTTCTTAACACAAACTGGCGTATGATTCAATAAATTAGCAGTACCATGCCTTTTACTATCAGCTAGATAAGTTTTTGGTAGTAATTGCAAACAGTCTTAAAATGACCCTTATCAATATCTACTTTTTCAAAATGGTCCCAAGCAATAGACTTTTTCCTATTATTACACACCTTGCCTTTACCTTTAGGTGGAAGTGGGGGAACCTCAGCATTAGTTGGAGTGGCAATAGGTACAGCTTGGACAACAGGTTCAGTTTGGGCAGTAGGTGTTGTTTGGGAAGGGGGTGCATCACTAGAGGATTCCATAACCTAAAGAATCAAATTTATGCATTAGCAAACAACCATAAAAAAAACTAAGCCTTAGAAAGATCATTGTATTTGACCTCTTAAAGGGTAAAGTCACATACATTGGAGCTTTGTAGAATAAGAAATATCATTATGCATAAGAATTGACTTCATAAGAACTAATTGGGATGTATCCTGAATCAACTAACAAGATTGACCAAAAAATTTAAAAGACAATGTGCAAGAATCTATCAAATTATTAAGTCTAGTGAAAGAGTGCATCATATTTGAATCTCTATCTAATTGTCAAAGGATTCATATGAGTATCAAACTTACAATTAAGAATGGCCCTTTCTATAATTTAATAGGAAAAAATAGGACGTCTAAACTCTCAATTGATGAGAAGATAACCCAATCCTATTTAGTATGATAACTCTGATCAAGACATGAAGCAATGGATTGATATAACATTTTACACGTAAATAAACACTACATAGATTGGGTGGCCTAATAGCTTTGATGAGAAAGAGAAAATAAAAGCCTCAAAAAGAAATTACAAAGACATATCATCGTCAATTTGCAAACACAATTATTGCAGTAAGATATTCCTCAAACAATGACAAAACTCAAAAGTAACACAAACAATAACAAGAAGTTAAAAGAGATACAACGGAAGAGAAATGATACCTTAGAGAACTCTTAGCTGTTAGGGATTCAACCTTGCAAAGGAAGCAAAAAGCATACTTGAACAACTTTCAACTCCTACATAAAATTAGGATTTCAAATTCTTAAGTTAGGAAAGCAAAATGAATCAAACAAATGAGCAATAAAATACAATTAGATAAGAAAATAAGAATGTGTTTGGATTTCATCTTTTTTAAAATAGGGTTCATCTTTTTATTTTATTTATTATTTTTTATTTTTTTACAGTGAAGATACAAGTATATTGATCATAAAAAAAAAAAAGAAAAAAAAAAGGAATAAAACAAGCAAATAAGAAAATAAAAATGTGTTTGTATTTTATCTTTTTAAAACAGGGGTTCATATTCTTCTTTTACAGTGAAAGATACAAGTATATGGATCCTAAAAAAAATTAAAATAAATAAAAAACAAGTAATAAAACAGGGCAGATATAAATCACACTAAGAGCACACTAAAATAATGAATCAAACTAACTATAATGTCTGTCTATCAAGAGTAAACATGAAAATAAACACAAAGCACACTCAGAAAAGTGATAACTCAAGTCTTCGAAAAACGATAACACAAGCAAACACACTCAAATTAGGGGTTCCATCTTTGAAAAGTGATAAATCAAGTCTTTGACCAACAAATCAAATAAATAAAAAATTAGGTTTTCATCTTTGAATCCAATCTATTGTTCAGTTTTGGTCCATAATCTTTAAGTTTTAAATCATTGAACAAGATCCCTTAAGTTGCTTTTCATATGATTCTTATTACATATCAAAAAATAAATTATTTAAACAAAATGATAAACCCATATCACAAACACAAAATACAGCAAAAGAAGGATGAAAAGGGAAAAAAAATTACCTGATCTGAGACTAGGAAGCCGAGACTGAGAGGCTGAGAAGACCCATGGAGTGAAGATGGCAGCGTCAGGTGGGCTGTGAGGTGGCGGCAATAGCAACCAACAACTCGGTGGAGTGAAGAAACTAGAAAGATTTTGATGTAAAGGAGTAAAGGGCTTTGTTTGTTTCAAAATAAAAAGGAGAGATTTTGAAATCACTAGAGAGCAGAGAGAATGGAGTACACTCAGAAAAGACCAATTTATAAGAGAGAGAAATGAGCGTTTTGAGTTTGAGCCGAGTAAGGAGGGGTATGGAAAATCTGATTTTGATTTTGATAAGTGTAGCTGAGTAGAGTCTTGAAACCCTAAACCTAAACCATGATTCATGACCAAAGTCATAGGAAAGTGAAAATCTGAGTTTGATTTGCAAGGTAGCCGACTAGCTATTGGGGTGAGTAGAGAGAGAGAGAGAGAGTGTGAAGTGAAGACTGAAGTAAAGAGAGGCGTTCTAAATCTTCAAATGAAGATTTTCTTTTGCGTGGAAGCTGTGAAATTTCAATACTTGTCTCATATACATTTTAAATGATTGGTTTCAAACTTCATTGCTATACAAAAGGAATAAGAATAGAGTATGGAACTAGAGTTTCAGTAGGCAACCCCATGTTCGAGTGAAGAAGAAGAGGAGCTCATCAGGAGTGTGAAGAAATTCAAAGATAACAGTGGAGATAAGCCTTTCACCCAACCCCATAGTAGGCGAGCTATAAGGATAGTCTTATCGGGGCATTCCTGGCACCTACGCACAAGCATATTTAGTTTCAACAGAACTGTGGAGATAGAGGATGAATCAGATTCTGAAATGGAAGATTTAACAGATGGTATGGGAGAAGTGAAACTTTCAAAGGAGACAAAGGCTCGAATTAGAGTTCCTTGGTCAAAGGCATTGATAGTGAAAGTGTACGGTAGAACTCTGGGTTACAACTATCTCATTTTCAAAATCAATACTTTATGGAACCCAATGGCGAAGATGGACTGCGTCGACCTAGGGAAATATTTTTTCCTGATTAAATTTAGTGATGAAGGTGACTATGATAAGATTCTGTGTGGAGGCCCCTGTGGAACATTTTTAAGCCATTAAACCATGGGAACCATACTTTAAAGCTTCAGAGGCCAGTTTCTCCTCAGTAGTAGTCTGGGTTAGATTCCCAGAACTGCCAATTAGGACATATGTGAACCATGTTAGGAACATATATCAATGTAGAATTGGCTAATCCTTTGACAAAACACACTTTACTTGTAATTGGGTAGATCTAGGATGTGTTTAATACTTCAAGGAACAAAGTTTCAAGTCCAAGTGTTAAAGCCATGCCAATCTGTCCAAGAATCAAGTGAAGAAGTGCTGGATTTTAAAGCTCGACAACTATCTCAACAGATAGCATCAATCGAGGTTTAAAATGTTGTGTAAGCCCATTGCTCGACAGATAACCTATCTATCGAGATTTACGAAAATCAGATTTTCAGTTCTGATTTCACTCAAATCCGTGTATATTTGTTTAGGCCTTCTTTTCTCACAACCCTAAACATATATAAGGATTATTTTAAAGGTCGTCACAGTTGATGCAACTTAATGCAAAAGTTTTTCACAAGCATATTGTGACCAGAGACAATTTGCCCTAGTTCATCTTTCTCTTCAAGAAGCTGCTGCGTTTGTACGCTGTAGGGTTTTGTAACCAAAAAGTTTCATAATCTTCATCGTGTTGATGATCTGAAGAACTTTGTAGCCAACATCCTTCTTAAGTTGGTAGTTTGTCACACACTTGGATCCATGCATTGATTGGTTAGTCACGTACAAGGAGTCGTGCATTGAAAATGAGAGATAATTACTACAAAACAAGTCCAATTGAGTATTGGGGTAAGGTTCAACTGTAGGTTGGTATAAGGTACTGGGATTCTTTTACTTGTAACCGCTTGTAATGATAATAGTGGATTATCAGGAGTGGTGACCTTAAAATCACCTGGTGGGGTTTTGCCTTGGAGGTTTTCCCCATTCGTAAACAAATCACCATGTCAACTTTATTTTTCCACTGCATTTAACTTAGTTGGTGATTTGTTTGTGCTATCACGTGTATTGCATGTTAATTGGATTAATTAATTAACTTAGCTAATTAATTAGTTAATTCATCATAAGGGGTCAATATATTCTTGGCCTATCACTGCCTATTGAATTCTATGATACTTCTGTTCTTATAGACATTGGAGGTGTCATTGGTCCAGTTCTCAGAATCGACTCCTTCATAGCCTCGGGCTTAAGAGGTAGTTACGCAAGACTATGCATTCAAATTGATATCATGAAGCGGCTGATAAACACAATCCAAGTGGGCCATTTGATGCAAAAGGAAATCTATGAAGGTATTTCTTACCTATGCTTTTACAGTGGTAGACTTGGCCATAAACAAGAAAACTGCTACTATAAAATTCACTCACAAGAGAAAGCTAGAAAAGAGGAACTTGCATCCCCCTCATTAGGAAGTCAGGAGGTACCTTTAGCAGATTCTAACTTCGGTGAATGGATGTTAATAACTAGGAAGAAACATCTAGTCAAGAATGGACAAGCATGTGTTACTAATTTGATTGAAAACCAACCGGATAGGGGAATTAAGGGTAAAATGGTAAAACCAAGCCTTAACTTGGCTACCTATTCCGCATACAAGACTATGACTACACCTAGAAACTCCCAAGAAGCAGATTTGGCAAAGGTCAGACCTGTAAAACCACATGAAAAAGAGACAAGTGGATGATTTGGATAGTACGATGGAGGTATGCCAGAACTCCTTAACTAGTGAGTTGGTGTGTTAGACATCCCAATCCGATGGGACTGGAAGGAAAAATGCCATGATCTTGAGATCTCCTCGTGAGATGAAAGGTTTTAGTTCCAAAGGATCAAAAGCATTGAAACGCTTAAGTCCAGGGTCAAGAACCAAACTAACTCCTTACCAAAATAATTCTCAACTAGGAAACAAACTCCCTTAGCTAGATGGAACCTCATGCCCGAGCCCTAACTCCTTTGCCCAGATTAAGGGTGGGCAATGTGGTATCAGGATCGTGCTATAGCTATACCAGACAAGATGATCGCTTAGACCAGAGCAGCCCCCATGGATACAATGTGTTAGGTAGAGGAAGATCTTAGTGTAGCATGGAAGCATTTATTCCCGATCACATCTACCAATGTGAGAATAGGGAATCTTGTGCCTAATCATCTGGCATGGGGTGCAACCCCAAACCCTTGGTGGAAATTCCTCATAGACACCCTATTGATAATGGAAATAGAAGCAAAGGAGTTGAATAGGATAAGGACGCCATTAATAATGCCACACTTGGACGAATCAAGGTGGCTAGTTTAAGAAAGGAAGGTGATAGATTTTAGGGGATCGATTTCATCCCACATAGGGAACTTCCCCACAATGAAATTGTTTCAACCTCTCAAGAAAGTGAAGAGATGCAATCTACTAGTATGCTGCATGGAAGACATACTAGGGATATTGAAATATATGGTATTATGGAAGCAAGACTGAGTAGCTTCCAAGGACCTTTTAAGGAGATTGGGATGGAGCATGATGGAAACTACAATAACGGGATCTAAATCGGTGCAAATTCCAAACAATTATTATAATAATGAATATCCTACTGTGGAATTACAGGGGTGCCTTGAATGCAGATTTCAAGAGGAGGATCTTTGAAATGGCTGTCAACCATTTTCCTTCAATTATGGTTATCATGGAGACAAGGGTGAGGGGTGACAGGGCTACCAAGATCATTAAGGACCTTCCTTTTGATGGTTTCTTTACACCAGATACCATTGGTTTTGTTGGTGGCTTATGGCTGCTCTGGAAAATAAAGGAAGTGGAGGTTTTTATGCTATCATCCACTAAGCAAGAGATCCATGCCACTGTAAAGGTATGTTCCTCTAACTTTACCTAGCTTATTTCCTTTATTTATGCTAGTCCTCGATTAGCAGAGAGAAAAATTTTATGGGCTAATCTCTCCCAAGTAGCCCAACTTCATAACCTCCCCTAGTTGTTGCTAGGGGATTTTAATGAAGTTCTTTGCGGAGATGACAAATTTAGGGGTAGACATATTAATCTTAATAGAGCTCTTGATTTTAATGAGTGTCTTGATGCATGCAATTTCCTAGACTTGGGATTCTCTAGCCCTAAATTCACTTGGTCCAATCTTAGACAAATCTCGGACCTAATACTAAAATGCATTGATAGATGTTTTGCCAACCCTGCATGGAGGCTCTTGTTCCCTGAAGTTGTTGTTACTCACCTCCCAGGGTATTCTTGAATCACTACCCTATACTCCTAGAACTTACCAAACCTCCTCTTATCCCTATTAGGAAACCTTTTAGGTTCTAAACTATGTGGATGCTCCACCCTGAATTCCCAGAGGTTGTTAAGGGATCTTGGGAGCAAGAACAAAACTTGTCCTATACTATTGTGAACTTTACCAACAAAGCTAAACATTTGAATAGAATTGTCTTTAGTAACCTATTTGCCCAGAAGAAGAGAGTTCTTGCTAGAATCACTGGAGCCCAAGAGGCCTTAGCCAATGGACCTAACCAGTTTCTTATTTAGTTAGAAAATAAACTCATTGAAGAATATTCCTTAATCAGGCAACAAGAGGAAGAATTCTAGGCTTTGAAGTCTCACCTGAACTAGGCTACTTTTGGTGATTGTAATACATCTTTTTTTCATGTATCCATAGTAGTGAAGAGACAGAGAAACAAGATCAGAGGTATTAAGAACCCTCTAGGTGAATGGGTCATGGAGGAAGAGGAGGTCAAGAACCTTATACTACTAGACTACCATGAACTATTTGCCATGGACAACCTATACTCTATCATCTCCTCTAACTTTGATCACTTCTCATGTTGTTTCCTAACTGAAAAAAAAAAAAAAAAAAAAAAAAAAAAAAAAAAAAAAACCTCTGTCTCCCTATATCTGATGATGAAATAAAATGAGGATTATGGACCTTAAAACCTTTCAAAGCCCTTGGTGTTGATGGCCTCCATGCAGGATTCTTCCAACACTTCTGGGGGATGTTAAAGAATCAATGTGTAAGGATGTTAGTAGCATTTTTGAGTCAAAAGTAATGCCATAATATTTGAATGAAATGCTGATCACTCTCATTCCAAAGTGCCAAAGTCCAGAAAGTCTTAATAACTACAAACCCATTAGCTTATGTAACTCTGTGTACAACAATGTGTCCAAAATTATTATTAGTCGCATTAGACCTTTCTTGGGAAAACTTGTTTCTCCAGTCCAATCTGCCTTTGCTCCAAGAAGGAAATACTTGGATTATATCATTATTGCTCAAGAGTTGATTCATTCCCTAGATAGTAAGAAAGGGAAGATGGGATTTATGGCGATTAATGTGGATCTTGCCAAGGCATATGACAAGCTAGAATGGAATTTCATCCAGAAGATCCTAAAAGATTTTCACTTTCCCTAAGAACTTATTACTCTTATTATGAGCTGTGTATCCTCCACTAGCATCTCGATTCTCTTTAATGGAGGTAAGCTAGAGCCTTTTAACCCCTCAAGAGGAATTCGCCAAGGGGATCCCCTATCCCCTTATTTGTTCATCCTATTCATGGAGTATCTTGGATATCTCATCAAAAAAGAATGTATTGAGGGAAGTTGAGTTCCTAGCAAAGCCTCTAAAAGGGATGTAGGAATATCACACATATTCTTTGTTGACGATCTCATGCTATTTGCCAAGGTAAGTAAAGAAGAAAGTGAAGTTATTAAGGATGTTCTAGACAGAATTTGCTCTGAGACTAGGCAAATGGTGAGCTCAGAAAAATCTCGCATCTATTTCTCCCTGAACATCTTAGATGAGCTTAAAGACAAAGTGTATGATTCTTTGGGCATTGAAGCAACCTCCAACCTTGGCAAATACTTGGGATTCCCTGTTAGACACAAAGGAGCACTTAGTAATCAATTCAATTTTGTAGCTGAAAGAGTTATCTCTAAGCTATCTGGTTGGTAGGCTAAGTTCTTCTTATTTGCTGGTAGAACTATGCTAGTCAAATTTGTGATGGCTGCGATTCCTAATCATGTTATGCAAGGGGTAGCCCTATCTGCACACTTATGTGAGAAGCTTGACAAGATCAATAGAGATTTCCTATGGGGATCTTCATTGGAAAAAAGAAAGTTACACTTGGTTGGACGGAACAAAATTGTGAAACCCAAGGAGGAGGGTGTCTTAGGAATTCAAGATGCAAGGGAAAAAAACATCAAATTGTTGGCAAAATAGAATTGGAGGTTATACCAAGAGAAAGAGGCTTTGTGGGCTAAGGTTATGTTGAATAAATATTGCTCTCAATCACGAAGAAGTTCTAAAGATCTTGACAAATTACCATACTCTCCTAACTAGATAGCTATTAGGTAGGGTTTCCCACATTTGCGAAAGGAATTTGTTGGAATGTAGGGAAAAATTCAAATCTCAAGTTTTGGGAGGATAGATGGGTGAAAGGAAGCCCTGTGAGAGAAATGATTGAAGATCCATTTACCTAGCCAGAGGCCAACCTTACAGTGGCTGAGATATTTCAAGTCGTGAGGTGGAACTGGGAAGCAATTTTTTTTTGACTTGCTAAGGAACATTAAGGAGAAGATTTGTGTGATCCTTATTCAGATTATTGGGACAAGGAAGACTCTTTGATATGGAAATACTCTTAGGATGGAGAGTTTAACACTGCATTAGCATACTCTCTAGCTAGACTTATGGAAGAATCTCCCCTACCCTTTGGGGGACAGTGGGTGTGGAATTGGACACATTGCCAAAGACAAGCCACTTCTTATGGCTTTGTCACCGCAATAGTGTTCCTATGAGAGAAGTCATTGCAGCGAGAGGCATTAACTATGACACAATATGCCCGGTTCGCAAAGCAAATAGTGAATCCATTGTTCATAAGCTAAGAGACTGCCCCTTTGCTTCCAATTTTTGGAGAAATATTGGTACTTCGTACCTGATTTTAAACTATCACTCGCTGGATCTCCTTCAATGGCTAGAAAAAAATTGTCTATGCTGCCATCAATTCCAATCCTATGGAATTCCACGGAATATCTTATTCACTTTTGCGATTTAATGCTTATGGAAACACAAAAATAGGGTGGTTTTTGAGAACACAACACTCGATCCTACTCTACCTACCTACTGTATTAAGCAAGCCACGAAATACTTCTTTTGTGGTAAACCTTTTAAAACCAAACATCATATGGCTATTCCAGTGTGCTGGAACAAGCCACAAAAGGGATTGTTCAAATTAAACTTAGACAGATCTTTTATAGGAAATCTTGGGGAGGCAGGAGGTGGAGGAATAATAAGGCACTCACAAGGAAAATGGGTGAAGGGTTATATGAGACATATTGGAACTGTGTTATTGCTGAATTTCAAGTCCTAAGAGATGGCTTACTATTTGCCTTTCAACTAGGAATCTCTCAATTAGCCATTGACCTATATGCCAAAATTGTTGTTGATCTTGTCCTTTCTAAATCTGTCACTAATAGAGCCTATTCTACTCTTTTAAATTTGTTAGGGACATATTTTATATAATTGGCTAATCTTTTGACAAAATGCATTTTACTTGTACTTGGGTAGATCTAGAATGGGTTTAGTACTTCAAGAAACAAGAATTCAGTCAAGTATTAAAGCCATGAAGATTGGACCAAGAAACAAGTGAAGAAAAGCTGTTCATTAAAGCTCAATAGATACCTCGACAGAATTAGTATTTGTCTAGATTTAAGAATGAAGCTCAACAGAAGCTCAACAAAAGCTAAATCTGTTGAGATCTATGAAATCAAAATTTCCAGATCTAATTTTTGGCCTTAGCTGACATGTATATGTAGGGTTTCTTTTCTTGCAACCCTAGACATATATAAGGCTTATTTTAAAGGCCGTCATACATGCAAAACACATGGAGAACACATGCAGAAAGTGACCTAGTGCCTTATTCTCTCTGCAAGAAGTTACTGTGTCTTTTGTGCCTTAGGGTTTTGTAATCAAGTACTTCTTGATCTTCATTGTTGATGAAGTGAAGAACTTTACAGCCAACAAAGTATTCAAGTTGCTAGAGTTAGTCACATATTAGGATCCGTGTAAAAGGTTGGCATTTATATATTGAAGAGTTCAGAGGTTCTAAAGCGGTAGAAGGTTTCTGCTGTAAGTTCATCTACTGGGATTGTAGAGTTTAGGTATAAAAGTTTTGTACTAGACCTAAAACTTCTCTTTACTATAGTGGTTTGCTATTCGGGAAGGTTTCCCCTCAGGTTTTTTATTGTGAAACTAGTTTGTTTTATTGGTTTTCTTGGGTCATCATATCTTTTCTTATTTACTATTCTGCTGTGCATGGTATTAACATGATATTGATGCTTGTTTGTTTTAACAAGGTTTATTCATAATAAATCTAATTAACAATTTGGGTTTAAAACTTGTTAATTCTATCAACCAGGGTCAAAATTTCCCAACAAAATTATTTTAGGTTACTACTCGGAAGATTTCAGCAAGTCAAGACGAACTGTGTGTATTGGGAGGAAAATAGATGTGTGGAAACTCTTGCCAAAGGGGGCTACTCTTTATCCACTAATTTTGTTGTATTTAATCCCCCCCCCCCCCAAACTTATTATTATTTTGAACTTAGATGTTGCTGGTCTGTACTCTTTAAGGCTTTCAACAACTACAATACCTTTTTTGGCTAGTTAATCTCAATGCATTTTCCTTTTAATAGAGAAAAAAAAAAACAAAAAACAAAAACTGTGAAACTCACCCCCCCCCCCCCCCCAATTTTTCCCCTACGGTTTCAAATTATGAAGCATATGAATTTTTGGGACTTTTTCTGATGTTGAGTGCATTAAAGGAGCTTAGGAATTTTGGGATAATTTGGTCTTGTAATAATCAATACATTTTTTTGCTGGTTAGTATTAAATGTACATGTGGTTTGGAATTTTGTTCCTATATTGATATTTTAGAGATCTTTTGACAATTGCATTATTGAGGATATTTTTAGATTTATTTGATGTAATTTTCTTAAGGATAATTGTTAGTCTCTTGCAAGCCTTGCACAATTGTAGAGCGAAACTTTTATGAGTATGTAGTCGTTATTAATTAAATGACCCATTAAGCCTTGCACACTAGTGATAGGTCACAAACTAAATGACCCATTGTGATAGAAATTAATTAATTAATTAGCCAAGTTATTAATTAATAAATTTATCATACAAACGCGTGGTAGCACAAACAAATCACCAATAAACAAAATACGCAACGGAAAATAAATAACACGGTGATTTGTTTACGAATGGGGAAAACCTAACGGCAAAAATCCCACTGGGTGATTTTTAGGTCACCACTCCCGAAACTCCACTATTATCACAACACGCGGTTACAAGTAAAGGAATCCAAGTACCTTACTAACCTACAGTTGAATCCTTACCCCAATACCCAATTGGACTTATTCTGTAGTGATAGTTCCCCTTTCAGATGCACGACTCCCAGTACGTGACTAACCAATTACGCGGATCCCAGTACGCGACTTCAATCACCAACTAAGAAGGTTGTTGGTTGCAAAGTTCTTCAGTTCATCCACACGATGAAGATCAAGAAGATGCTTGGTCACAAAACCCTATGGTGCACATACACAGCAACTTCTTCAAGAGAAAGAGATGAACTAGGGCAAGAACTTCATCTCCGATCACAATTTGCTTGAACAGAGTTTGCTCAAAGCTTGTGCAACTTGTGAACACTTTGACGGCGCTTAAACTGATCCTTTTATATGTCTAGGGTTAGGAGAAAAGAAAACCCAAAGACACATTCATGGATCCCAAGAAAATCAAATTGGAATTCTGACAATCTTAAATCTCGACAGATAGAAGGTGTCGAGAAGCTGTCGAGCAGGTGTCGAGCACACCAAATGAAGAACGGCTTCCTTACGCTCGATAGATGTAGCTGTCAAGCCCGCTATCGAGCTTTAATGATTTTGCACTCTGAACTTGTTTTCTTGAACAGACTTGAAAGTTTCAATACTTGATCTTGAAACAAGGTTTCTTGAAGTAGTTAAAACATCTTAAATCTACCCAAATACAAGTAAAATGCGTTTTGTCAAAGGATAAGCCAATTACATAAAATCATGACATATGTTCTTAACAAGTGAAACACATATGTCCTAACAATCTCCCCCTTTGGCAATCCGTGGCAAAATCACAACAAACAAATGAACATATGAAAGAAGTCATAAATCACTCAACTCATATTCACTTGTTGAATACAATAATATCTATCCTAATACAAACTCTTGAAAAACTTTGCAAGAAGAGAGTTTATGGCAAGTAGACTTTGACAACCTGTATTTTTGAAACACTTTAAACAAAACTCATCAAGGCATCTTTGTGTGAAACAGAAATAATAGATTGCATGCAAGTATAAGAAACATGTGTATAAAGAGAGAAAAGAAACAACAAATGAAGGAGTAGGTGAAAGAAAAATATGCATCAATATAAATAAAGAGATAAGTACAATGTATGTCTATAAATGGTCACAAGACCTCATGTACAAGAGTAATGTATCTAAAAAGAAAGAAAAGAAAAGATACATACTATCCTCACTACAACCCTCAAAATGTATCAACACTCCCCCTAACAAAATGATCCTATACTAACTCTCCCCTTAAGATAGACTACTCTCATACCAAAACTACTCCCCCTTTTTGTCACGAATGACAAAGGGTAAGAGTGTCAAGTAGACATCTCATCGGTAGAGCTAACATCTCCATCAGCATCATCTGAAGCATCATCATCATCCTCATCCTCAGAAGTAGAAGCCACAGGAGAAGGTGGTGAAGGAGTAGCCCCAGGAGCAAAGCCACCCATGGACGCCTGTCGTCGTGCAATATGACCGACACGAACGTTCACCTAATACAACTCCGTAAAGAGTGTATCGAGGCGAGCATCCATGCACTGCAGCTGTGCCATGATATCTCCTAAAGACACATCACCTGAAGAAGAAAGAGGAGCCGATGTGGATGGAGCCGAACGGGATGGAGCGGAACGGGAGGAAGGAGCTGTTGAATCTGACTACCGCGACCGAAGCTGGGCCTCGCTACGTTTAATGGTAGCGTAATCTATGGCACACATGACCGTAAAGTGGTCGGAAGAGGGAAAAGGAACAGAAAAATGGCGTAGAATCCTCGTGATAGCGGAAGGAAAGATGAGCTTATCACGGGACGCTGAATCTAGATGAACATCTATAATAGACAGAATGAAATGAGAAAGGAAGTCTATGGTAAGATGCTCAAGAAAAGACAACAAAAATCGAGCACGAGGCTCTGTGATGGAGTTATAGTGAGAGAGGGGATGCAAAACAAAAGTCATCACCATGTTCATGAATCTAAGACCTTTAGCAAAAGGTCGACATGGTGTAAAAAGACGCTCACCCTAGGAAGAGAGGCGCTCACAAAAAGCAGACATGAGCTCATCCTTGGACACAGTCCTCAAACGCTCACAACTAGGATAATCAGGAAACTCTATCCTAGGGACCCAAAGCACATCCGCAATCAACTGCGATGTGATAGAGTAGGATCAGACGAAGAAGAAGCATTGGAACGAAGAGGGTTCCGGGCTAGAGTGGATTTACGCTTAGGTGCCATAGACACGACTAACGTAAACAATAGAGAGGGAGAGAAAGAAAGACAATCAGAAAAGTTCCAAACATTTTCAAATATATCAAGTATATTGAAAAGAAGTATGTATGCATAGGAAATGCATGAACATGTGACATGCAAAGGAAATAGCATCATGGGCTCAGCCCAATCCAAACTTATCAGCACACAAACATATAACACACATTTAAATGCATGGCAATACCATTATAATGCTAATGTGATGCAATGTATAAGGTTTTACACACATTTAAGTGAAAACCCAACCCAAAATTTCAATGAAGTCTCATCAATTTTGAAAAACCCCAAAAATTTCCAAAAATCCCAAATCCTAGGTTTCAAAACATGAAATGCATGAATGAGAAAGGATTAGAAGCTTACCAAGTGAAGAAAAAACTTGAAAAACCTTGTAAAATCCTTGAGAACCAAGATAGGAGTGAGATTGGAGTGTTTTTGGGAGAGAAACAGAGAAGTATCGAAAGAGAGATCGATGGAAATGAGATCCGGATCGCGTAGAGGCTTTATATAGGAAAGCCAGTAAATCTCGACAGATGCAAGTATCGAGAGGTATCGAGCGGTTTGTCAAGGAAATACATGTCGACAGCTAAGGTGTCGAGGAGGTATCGAGGATCAACACACCAGAATTAAGAACAGAAGCTCGATCGATCCACCAAGTATCTAGAAGCTATCGAGCATACAGACCCAATCTCGATAGATCCACCAGGTATCAAGGTGCAGGCGAGATTCTGATTTGAAAAAGCTTAAGGAAGCTCGACAAATAGCCAACTATCGAGGAAGTATCGAGGAGGTGTCGAGCCAGCTTTTAAAAATAGTTTTTCGAGATGTGAAGAACACAAACATGAATGCAATCCAACATGCAACTCAACCAACGATCCAATCAACATATTAAGCTCTCAAAAACATCTCTCAAATGAAAAAATAAGCACATGGATCTTCAAAAACACACACACACACACACTAAACACGTCTAACCAATTTTATATTTCAAAAACAAGTCTAGACAGTTTAGTGAGCATACATCAACACATGTAAAACCTGGTGATCGCTAAATCATATTGTACCTGCACATGTATCAAGAATAGCAAAGAATATTGCGTGTTATGTAAAGAATATTGCGTGTTGTGTGTGAAAAATATCGCAAGATTGCATAAGTGTATACATGTTATAACGATTTGAGATATGAGAAAATTACTTTAACTCACACACAATCATAACTGCTTGATAGGGACTATCACCTTTGAGGTACATCCTATAACTCCCACATCTCCTAGAATATACGCTTGCAATCATGTTTAAAGCATTTTTGATCTTTTTGCTTTTGATTCTTTGCATATTTTTTCTTTTAAGCATATCATGCATGGTCATATTAGAGAAGGAAAAGAAATACCCAATGATATTTGACATTCTAATTTTGCTATGCCTAAGCACACAAATGTCATTGACACTGAAATTTTGTTATGCCGAAGCATACAGGTGTCAAATTATGATTGGCGGGCAACAGTGGTGAGATGGTTATTTATGCCTTTCTCTCAGGATTTTTTAGTCCTTCCCGTCAAAAAGAGTGATATGTGTGTTAAGTTTAAGAGACAACTTAATCGTACTCATCACAAACACAAGCCACAAAATTCACTTGCTTAGTTGTGCATAGAGATGCTCATCTAAGTTACAAATGATACAAAGTTTAGAAGACTTTATTTCAATGGTCATCCAAGGTACACAAGTACCAAAGTACACAAAACACACACTGTTTTTGTATTTTTCTAATTGTTCAATTATTTTATTTTATTTTATTATTTTTATAAAGAAAAACAAAACAAAGCAAAAATTGAAAAATAACCAAACAAAAACATGTTAAACAAACAAAGCATAAAAACTAGACTGACTCAAAACATGAAAGAAAAACACATAAGTAATGCACACATAAAAACAAGAAGAGAGAGAGAAAAGTGACAGAATCAATTGGAGCCCTTTTCCTTCCACACCTTGGAAGAACCTTTCCGTCTAGAAAACCCTTGAACCGGCGGTGAAGGGGAAGAATTAAAACCGTTTAAGTTCGAAAGGAATATGAGGGTTTTGAGAAGATCACCAAGGGAAGCGAGAGAGGATTGAAGCTAATTCTGGTTCCCAGATGCTATCATGCCGTTGCTTTGTTGAGTGGCAAGCCACCTGTAGCAATTTGGTTGAGTATGACCGGCAGCTCCACAATGATGACAGAGATGCTGCTTCTTTTGTTTAGGCTTTTGAGAGTTAGCCTTCTTAGCATTAGGGTTTTCAACATCTTTCTTCTCAAAGCTTAGGGGGTGCTCCTAAGATAGATTTACCCTTGTCTAAGTTCTCACTAGTTAATTCAGTTTTAATCTCATTGTTCTCAGTTTTAACATTATTAACAGGAGGAACAAAAATAGTGGTACTAGAAGAAGCAGTATTAAAGGAAGAAATACCATACCCTAAGCTTGTTCGATCTGAAGCAAATTTCTGAATGCTTAGCATCTCATCCAACTTTGCGCTTGAAGTCCTCTCCAGTTGAGTTCTGACTTGAAACAGCTCCGCTTCAAGCTTCTTGGTCTTCTTAGCCAAGAAATTGTTCTCAAATCTCAATGTTCCAATAGTCTGATTAGCCTCATCAAACTTTGTGAAAAGCTCCTCACGGGCAAGTTCCACATCACTGAGCTTCTTGGTGGTTAGGCTATATAATTTCTCATGCTTCTCAGAAAGCTTATACAGCTTCTTATAGGCTATATGGATGTCATCTTGATCATCCATCTTCTCAAACTTAGATTCCACATGTTCCTTTTCTTCAACTACATCTTCAACAATTCCATCAATAGGATTGACCGTGGTGGTGAAGGCATTTAAGATTCTGTCATCCTCATTGTCGGAATCATCCTCAGGCTCAATGTCACTCAAGGTAACAGTAAGTGCCTTGCTCTTCCCAATGCTCTTGAGGTATGTAGGACACTCATGCTTCATGTGACCGAAGCCTTGACACCCAAAGCACTTAGGTCCTGAGGGAACAATATACTGACCACCTTCCTTAGCATCCTTCTTCCCTTTGTCTTGGCCTTTAAACTGAGAAGAACTGGATTGCCTGTGATCCTTGTCGAAACCCTTTCCATTGGCGTTCTTCATAAACTTCTTGAACAGCTTGGTGATGTAGGACTTCATCTTGGAATCTTCATCATCAGAAGATTCATCTGTTTCACTGCTCTTGGCCTTCAATGCCATACTCTTGCTTTTACCCGACTTGCCTATTCTTGTCAATCCTAGCTCGTAGGTCTGCAAGTTTCCAACCAGCTCAGTCAGAGGAATCTTGTCAATATCCTTCGATTCCTCTATTGCTGTAATCTTGGCATGAAATCTCTTAGGCAGAGATCTGAGCACTTTCCTCACAATCTTGGGTTCAGGAATGGTTTCCCCAAGATTAAAGACTGAGTTCACTATGTCCTTTAGTTTGGCATAGAACTCATCGAAAGACTCATCCTCCTCAATCTTTATCTCTTCAAAGCTTGTAGTGAGCTTCTGAAGTTTTGAGTCCTTGACAGCCTTAGTACCCTCATAGGTTATCTGGAGAATGGTCCAAGCCTCCTTGGCAGTTTCAGTGGAGGATATCTTCTTGAACTCCTCATTGGTGACAGCACTGAACAATGCATTCAAAGCTCTGCTGTTGAAGTTTGCCGCCTTAATCTTGGCATTCATCCCAGTCGATTGGCGCTTCTGTAAGCTTAGTCCAGCCTATCTCCACAGCTTGCCACACTTTCTCATCTAAAGACTGCAAGAAAGCTCTTATGTGTACTTTCCAATATGCATAGTTAGTGCCATCAAATAAAGGAGGTATAATTAATGACTGTCCTCTATCCATAACAAACAGGGATCGATGGATTAACAGAACAAAGATTAAATCCTAATCAGAGTGTGCCCGCTCTGATACCACTTGATAGGCCACAAACTGAATGACCCCTTGTCATAGAAATTAATTAATTAATTAGCCAAGTTATTAATCAATCAATTTATCATGCAAACTCGTGGTAGCACAAACAAATCACCAATAAACTAAATACGCAGCGGAAAATAAATAACACAGTAATTTGTTTACGAATGGGGAAAACCTAACGACAAAAACCCCACTAGATGATTTTCAGGTCACCATTCCCGAAACTCCACTATTATCATAACAAGCGGTTACAAGTAAAGGAATCCAAGTACCTTACCAACTTACAGTTGAACCCTTACCCCAATACCCAATTAGACTTGTTGTAGTGACAGTTCCCCTTTCAGATGCATGACTCCCAGTACGTGACTAACCAATTGCGCGGATCCTAGTACGCAACTTCAATCACCAACTAAGAAGGTTGTTGGTTGCAAAGTTCTTCAGTTCATCTACACGATGAAGATCAAGAAGATACTTGGTCACAAAACCCTACGATGCACATACGCAGCAACTTCTTCAAGAGAAAGAGATGAACTAGGACAAGAACTTCGTCTCCGGTCACAATTTGCTTGAACAGAGTTTGCTCAAAACTTGTGCAACTTGTGAACACTTTGACGGCCCTTAAACTGATCATTTTATATGTCTAGAGTAAGAAGAAAAGAAAACCCAAAGACACATTCACGGATCCCAAGAAAATCAGATTGGAATTCTGACAATCTTAAATCTCGACAGATAGAAGATGTCGAGCAGTTGTCGAGCAGGTGTCAAGCACACTAAATGAAGAACAGCTTCCTTAAGCTCGATAGATGCAGCTGTCGAGCTTTAATGATTTTGCACTCTGAACTTGTTTTCTTGAACAGACTTGAAAGCTTCAATACTTGATCTTGAAACAAGGTTTCTTGAAGTATTTAAAACATCCTAAATCTACACAAATACAAGCAAAGTGCATTTTGTCAAAGGATAAACCAATTACATAAAATCATGGCATATGTTCTTAACAAGTGAAACACATATGTCCTAACACCTAGTTTTTACTCTGGTTGGGAGTGTGTTAGTTTAAGTTACACTTGGTGTCCCTTTGGAAATTGCTTATTTTCAAAAACTTATTTGTAAAGTGTTTATCAAAAGATATAGTTATTGGTAGCTATGTCACAAAAAAGCTAAAAACTATTTTATTTTCAAAAAATTAATAATGATCACATACTTATTATTGATACACACTTATTTGAAATCGTGCTTTGAAAAGACAATTTCACAATTTTAAGTGAAATTGTCTTTTCAAAACATGAATTCAAAGGAATGTGTACGAAGTGTGTGCAACAGTGAGTGTATAACAAGATTTAACCTTTCAAAAAAGCTAAAAGCTATATTAAAGTTGAGACAAAAAGAAAAAAACAAAACCTTTTTCAACAAATCTCAAATGCACACTTGATATAAGTTTAAGTAATGTTATACCACTCAATATTTTTTCATTGGATGCAAATTTTGATAAATTCACGGTTGGATTAAATTTTCTTCTAATATCCTTTATACTTGAAAATTTTCAAGATGATTAAAGATCAAAAACTATATCATAAACCAAAAGTTTAATTTCAAGTTTTTGTAATTTGGAATCTATATATATATATATATATATATATATGTAAAAGTTAAAATGTAGTATTTATTGTTTCTACGCTCCTGCTGAGCCACATCAGCAGCCACGTCACTATTTTTTTTTCTTTTTTGGTTTTCCATCTTTATTGATTGTCTATTGCAAAATTAATTATCTATGGCCAACATGATGCACTACAGGCCATCATAAACTCTAATTGTTTATTGTCTATATTGAAAGAAAATGACACTTAATGACACTCAATCAGGAGAGAAAATGACACTAAGGATGGAAAGAAAATGGCACTCAATGTTGAAAGGAGCTTTCAATATATATATAAAATAAATTTTGCTACTCAATCATTGAGCCACACATACATTTATTTTCTACCTCTTATTTTCTCTTTTAAACTTTTCTTCTCACTACTCTAAAAAAAAACAACAATAGCAACAACAACAAACAACAAACAACAAACAACAAAACTCTCTTCTTTTCCCTATTAGTTCACACCTACGGTTACACTTAATCTAATCTTTCCCTTTCCTCTTTGCCTCTTTACCACCCCCATTACTCTCTACTTCACCATAACACTTCTTTCATCCTATTAGTCCACACCAACGGTTACACTTCTTCCAACCTTTCCCTTCCCTCTTTGCCTCTTTACTACCCCTACTACTCTTTACTTCACCATTATTTTCTCTTTCTTATAATTTGAATCTTCTTCTTCCCATTTTATTTTATATAAATTTTATATTATTTCTTCCATTCAATTTATATTTTCCCACACAAAAATATTATCTCTCTCTCTCTCTCTCTCTAAAAATATTTTCCCATTTTCTCTCTCTCTCACTCTCTCTACTTTCCTTGGGTGAATTTTTGTTCTTTTTGATAACTCTAATTAAAGTTGATAGCCTTTTTTTTTTTAATTTTTGTTTTGGTATTGCGTTTTTTAAATTTCCCATCACAAAGTCTTCTCTCTCCTTTTTATAGCTTAGGTTGAATTTTGGTTTGGGTTAATACTTAGTTTTTTTTTTTTTAAAAAAAAAAAAAAAAGGAATTTGACTTTATTTCAAAACATAAACTACATGGCTATGAATTTGAATATAATATAACACACTATAACATAAGTTAGAAGGATATACAATTAAATATTAATAGAATGATATATTTGTAGAGATAAAAGGATTTTAAAAAAAATACTTGAAGTAAGTGTTACTTTTTATATATTACACCACATTACATAATATTTAATACAATCTCACGCATTGTGTGGGTCTATGGCTTCTTATGCACAAAAGATGAGTTTATGTATCAAACGGTAAAT
Organism: Quercus lobata; assembly: GCF_001633185.2. Lineage (NCBI taxonomy): Eukaryota > Viridiplantae > Streptophyta > Magnoliopsida > Fagales > Fagaceae > Quercus > Quercus lobata. The sequence continues at coordinate 73,053,241 of NC_044906.1, read as the reverse complement.
AACATCCGGTTGACATGATATTTGACATGCATGTTAAGAACATGTAATCAAATTGTAGGATTTTAAAAATATGAATTTAGTAAAAATTTATTAGGTGGTGTAATCATGTGTGTGTTTTGTATTGGGGTCCATCGAAGGTTCTGATTATGAGCATAGATGTGTCATTTGTGAAGGCGTTCACATATTAAAGAGTTTAAAGGTTTTGAAGTTATAGAAGGTTTTATGCAATATGTTGATCTACCATGTAGGGTCTAGGATTAAAGGTTTTAATCTTAATTGTAAAACTTTTCTTGATATAGTGAATTGCTTTGTAGGAGAAGATTTCCCTTGTGGTGGTTTTTTCTTTAGGCTATGTTTGGTTGGGTTGATTATTGGAAGGATGGAAAATTTAAGAGAGAAAAGTGGGGAGAAAATGGATACGGAGGGTGTTTGTAAAATTGTAATTTACAACTATGTATTTTGTTGGTTTTTATTCCGTACCAAATTTGATTGTAATTTTATTCAATCTTTTGTACCCTGTATTTATTGTGGGTTTTAATTGTAAGGGTTGTGTGTGAGAGAGAGAGAGTGTGAAGACTCAAGCAAATTGAAGACTGAAGAGTTTTCGCGGGTAGCTCACGACTAAGCATCCCGCAAAATGATGCATGGTCCCTGCACATGACCAGAATGCGAAGAGTCAGGACAGGATGGAGAGAACTGTGTTTTACGAGTAGCTCGCGGGTAAGGCCTTCCCGCAAGACACTCGCGAAATATTCTGTTTTGCCAAATTGTCCTATCTGACGCACACTATCTGTACCCACTCCATATATACCCACATTACCCACAAATGTTGAGGAGTGCTTCTAAGAGAAAACCCTAGCCACAAACTTTGAGAGTTAGAAATTGTTATACCCACATACCTCTACACAATTGCTTGTGGATTTTCCTCAATTCCTACCTCTCTATTTCCATACTATTGAGAGGTTGATAGCCCAAACACTTACCACACCCTTTTAGAGTGTCAAGTGAGGATTTGGTGCTGCTGGGAAGCATTGGAAGAAGCCAAGTTTTGGCGGATGCAATCGGGCATATTGCAGGATCCGGAGAGCTAGACAGGACACGGTTCCGAGAAGTCTTGTTGGAGTAGGAGCTTAGAGGGCGGCGATTGCCTCTCTGAGAAGACATGACAATTGCCTCTATCGATTCAAAGAATGATTTGAGCAAATTGGTTGATGACCTTGGTGATCTTTTCGAAGATGAGGAAATTGAAGAATCGGAAGATGAAGACGTGTGCCAAAATGAACGGAAAATCAACTTACAAGAAGCATATGATTCTCTGCTGGAAGATTGTGGCAAATACGCCAAAGTTGCCAACCTTGCTGTGAAAAAGATAAAAAAAGATTGAAGAAGAGCATAAGGGTATACTTGTGTAACTCAAGGAAGCAAAGTGTAAGCAGAAGGATTCAAGGGAAAGTTGGTGGAAGCATACTCTAAAATCAAGTTCCTTGAACTTGAAATTATCCAAGCTAATGTCAAGGTTGAGCGCATTTCCACCAAGAAACTTGACAATGTGCTGTCTTCCCAAAAGTCTTCACATGATAGGACCGGTTTGGGCTATACCGGAGAAGGAAGCTTTAGCAGCAAACCCAAGAAGGAAATATGGTTCGTATCAGCCAAGAATGATGAGAAACTTAAAGAAGTGAAGCCTGAGATTGAGACCCTTGCTGTAGTTAAGAGAATCATTGTGCAAAGCCAAAGGAAAAAGGGAAGTCATTACCCAAAAATCAATGGGGGGCCTCAAGTAAAGCATTTATGTCATCATTGTGGTGCACAAGGACACACAAAGCCGTATTGTTTCAAGCTTCATGCACTCAAAAAGACTGATTCGATGCATGGTCAAGAAACTTCGAGGAGAAGACCAAGGGGAGCACAAGCTAAGGGAGATAGTGAAGTACATCTCATTAGCGATGTGATGGAAATGCTGGAAAACATATCCCTATGCCTTGCTAGCTTCACTTCGAGGTTTGAAAGCTATGTTGGTCGTACCCCACCATCTAAGGCTCTCACCCAAAACACTCGTAAAGTGTGGGTGCAGAAGGGTACTTATGCATGATCACTTCCTATGTCCATGCATTAATACTTCCAATGTTTAGGGTCATAGGTTCATGCATCATGTCATGCATTGCTTCCAATTTATAGCATGTCTCTTTTACAAGTTTTGTTTTATACTTGTTTTTGTTGATCTTACTTTATTTGTTCTGTTTTTTAGTGTGTTCAAAAACCCATAAAAATTGAAAAATCTTCAAAAAGTTTGATTGATTGTGTTGTGTATATCACATGTGAGTTTGGCCTAGTACCTTCGTACTAATGGCGTAATGCATTTACAAGCTGAGCTTGTTATGTATGCATATATATCTTTGTGGGAGATATCTTGAAAATAGATCTTCAAGCTTGTGTGATTGTTGTAAATAGATTTTCTAGCTTGTCATGAATGATTGGTCAACAGTCTAGATGGTCTTGATACTTGCATAGACTTGTGCCTATATATCTTCTTACCTCTTTTATGTTTTGTGTAAGGTTGAATTTAATCAACCATCTTGTTGACTTTATTCCGTGCCAAATTTGTTTGTATTTCAACAATTAGTAACCCTGTATTTAGGTGGGCTTGTTGTAAGGGTAGTGAGTGAGATAGAGTGATTGAATGCTCAAGAGTGTGCAAGAAAATAGAGTCTCGCGGCTTAATCTCGCAGGTGACTCGCGGCTACAAGCCACTAGAAGCAGCACACGTGCCAAGCATGCCAGAAGTTGAAGCGTCACGCTAGCTGGAGTACTACAGGACAAAATAGGACAACTGGCTGTTCTGTTATCCCGTGGCTGGATCTCGCGACTCAGTCAAGCCGCGAGTCCAAGCCGTGAGCCACCCCTGTTTTGAAAAACCTGACGTTTCACATTCTTTTCTCACCCCAGTATAAATACCCCTTATACCCACAAAAGAATGAGAGCTTCCAGAGAGAATTTTGAGAGAGAAACCCTAAAGTAAAACAAGATTGATTCATCTACAATCTTTACACAAGAGTCTCTTCAAATTCCTCAACTTTCTTCCTCTCCATTGTTAAACCCTTGAGAGGCATTTTACCAAAACTTTTTCTCACCATATCCATTACTGTGAGAGGGTTGTTTGGTGTTCTGGGAAGCAGTTAGGAAGGAACCAGTTTACATTGGTTGATACTATGGTCAAGTAGCGGAATCCGGAAAGCTAGAAAAGAAATAGGTTCAGCGCAACCTCGTTGGAGCAAGAAACTTGGAGGGCTTAGGTGCATTGGGTAGATTAGGCCTGGAGGGTCTATTGCTGTCTATGTATCCCAACTACATTTTCTAGTGGATTACTTACCGCTTGGAGGGCGGCGAAGAGGTTTTACACCGAGGGCTTCGGTTTCCTCTTCGATAACACATCGTGTGTTGTCCTTATGTTTGCATCTTCCTTCCCTTTTATCTTTGCCTTTTATTATCTGCCGTGGGTTGTGATTTTAATTTGGCTTAGATTGTTTTCCAATTCTGTTTTATAGCTTTTGTTCATTTTCCGCACACTAGTTGTTTGACATAAATCTTGAATTGGTTAATTTATAAATTGGGGGTCTAAACGTTCAAGGATGTTTTTACACTATTTGAACTTTCATTTTGCAATAGAGCTCTCCAAATGTAAATCTCAAAATGAAAAAGATTATGAGTTGTAAAAGCTTGTCGCACATACTAGTATTTAACTAGGAAAAAAGGAAAGCGACTTTTGTATTGAAATGTATGGTGCTCAAAAATGTTGAAATATCAAAAACTTCATGCACCGATCTCAAAAAGAGATGTATTATCCAAAAAGGATCAAATGTTATGATTTATGCAGAAGCCAAATGAAAAACTTCTAAGTTTTGTAATCATTTTCTTGTGGGAGTCATACATGTTCATTTCTATAATTGAGATAGTCCACTTGACTTAGTACCAGTTATGTATGACTTGATTGAATTGATCATTGAAACTTTACTCTGGTCTACAGACTATTCCACATTTGATACTTACCCACAACACACAAGACTTTGATTCAATTAATTTTTATCTCATTTGTGTGATTGTACATGTTCAAATGTGATGTGTACGCTCAATTACTTGTTGATCAAACCCAAAAAGATTTTTGAGTGTTTTATATGTTTTTGAAAGTGTTTTTATACTTTCGTGCTTTTAGTTTTTGTTCAAAATGCATTTTTGTGTTTTTCTTTAAAAACTGGTTCAAAAGCAATTTCGCAAGAAGCTCGCGACTTAGAGCTTCCCGCGAAAAGTGTTTAAGAGAAATTAAAAAGTCACAATCTCATACAAAGAGTATTGTGATTGCCTCGCGAGTATTTCACAACTAAACCCTTCTCGTGAAATGATTTTTAGGCAAAAACTGGAATTTTTTCAATTTCATACAGAGGCTATCGCGATTGTCTCGCAACTGTCTTGCGACTAAAAGCTTCTTGCGAAAGCTTCTGTGCTTTTTGCGACTAATATCACGATTGCCTAACCCGTGGAAAACGCATGTTTTAAGTTTTATATAGCAGATGTAATAGTTTTTCAAACTCACTTCATTTCCCTTGCACTGCCTCTCTCGAACCCCTCTCAACCCAAAATCATTTTTCACTCAAACCCCTTCACTCTCAAGCTTGTTTTCTGCATTTTCATCTTCAAGGTATGTTTTCTAAAGCATTTTCTTTTCTTTTGTCTTAGATTATGCAGAAATTAAGTTAGGGTTTCCAAAATTGGGGATTTTTCAAAAATGGGTTAGGGTTCATGTTTTTTGTGAAAATTTCTTCAAAATTTTGATTGGGTTGATTCCCATTTGATCTTTATGTATCTGTATTGGCCCCTTTGTGAAAATCTAAACATGTATTGAGGTAGATTTCATCATGTTTATGCATTGTTCATTTGTGTTGTGCATTATTGCATGCTATGTGTTTGACAGAATGTTCATATGACATTCTTGTGTTGAATTGGACTCAACTGAGCTCCATTTCTTGGGTGTACCCTTGATTAAACTTGGGTAACATGCTTTGGTCAAAGGGTGTGTGTTTTACACACTTTCCCCATATTGTGCCATGCCATGCACACACTAGGCATTCTCCAGGCACACCCCATGCATCACCTGCTACACACACATGCACAGTCACTTATTTCATGCATTATGATATTGTTGACATGTTTTAATAGTTATAGCATGTTGTTTTGAGTTTGTTATGCTCTGTTTTAAGCTCTTTTACTTTAGCTTGAACTAACTTGAATCTAATCAAGTTTTTGTGCTCTATTTTTGTGTTTTTGCACTTGTTCCTTTTTCTTGTGAATCTGTTTCTGCAGATGTCTCGTCGTTCCTCTCGAGGTAAAGAACCTATGATTGATCTTACATTATCACCAGTTTCAAAAAGGACACGACATTTGTCTGAAGTCTTCAACAGCGAGAGACTCAAGACTCCACTGGACTCTTAGACTTTCTCCAGCACTTTTCAGGACGCTCCCACTGTGGTGGAGCGGATTGTCTAGTTTAACACCTTAGGATCAACCTTTATCCCTAGGATTTTTGCAGTCAAAGATTTGGCGGATCTATTCGGAAACTTCAAGGATTCGATTGATGAATTGGTTAAGGAGTTTTACTCAAATGCTAGATTCACTAGAGTAGAACTAAGGTGTTGGGTTCGAGGAAAGGAGTTCATAATTACTCTGGACTACCTTGCAATGATCCTTCACATCACTAGACCCAAAAATGTGGATAGTTCTCCATACAATGACAGACTTCCCCAAGTGTCAGATATTCTTCAAATTCTTGGAGATGAACATGAGGTCTCAGCCAAAGGCACATCCATTAGAATAGCGAAGTTCAAACCTGAACTAAAAACTCTCACATTCATCATATTCTCTAATCTATATCCACTCTCCAACACGAGATTCATCAATCTTGGAAGAGTACAATTCTTGTGTGATCTCATCACAGGAACTCCGATTGACATTTGTGCTCATATCTTCCAGACTATTGGTAAAACAGTAGCACGAACAGCAACACGAATGTGCCTTCCCTTCTGCAGTCTTCTTATGAAAATCATGAAACATGAAGGTGTTCATCCACCAAAAGATGGAAATATCATGGTTCGTCATCGCCCAATATCCATAGCCTTTCTTCAAAAGAGCAAAAGTCATTCTTCTGCTGAGTGGAAAAAGCAAAATCTGTCCACAACACCAAAGAGTGAATCTGTTCAACATGTCACTCACTCAGGTCATGGCTTAGCTACTCACACTACCCCTGGACATACCGAGACTATATCTCCTCACATTCTTAAGCCTCAAACAGCTAGCACAATCTAGTTTTCACATCGACCAGTTCACTATTCTAGTTGAAAATTTACAGAAGCGTGTTTTAGGACTTGCAAATGCCATCTACTCCATAAACAACCAGGTTCAAATGCGTCTTAGTGCCATTGAGACACAGCTAGATGGGATTCAACATAAGTTAGAGGAGAGCCTTTAGCTATTCCTGCCAAAAAGGGGGAGAGCAATCTCTATGTATAGACTATATAGATTAGACGATAGCATATAGTAAGAAGGAGAGCATCACTAGAAGGAAAGTGTGCATAGTGAAAGGGGGAGTTTTGTGAGCTCAAAAGGATAGGAAAAAGTTGACACACACCATTTTTTTTGGTCATATACTCTTGGATAGTTGATTTTACTGCTTTCATTTAAAACTTTAGTACATTGTTCTTAATTTCAGTTTTATATTCAGTATTTGTGTTTATCTTAATGCTTTGTAGCATTTTTAAGTACTTTTAGATGTTGATATTATATCTTAAGTACCTCACACTTGTACCCTAGTAGGATCTTGTATCCTAAATGCATATACTTCGTGTATTTTGCATTGGTTGTGTGTTGGACATGCAATTGATCATTGTGATTGGTCTTCGTTGCATTGCATGTCCGGATGAGCATTTACTTGCTAAATGTTCATTGCAGTCTTTCTTTAATGACTGACCTTATTTGATCAAGATATGCTTATATGTTTTATAGTGTTTACAAACTTGATCGCACTTTACTTGTTCATGTACGTACCATTTATTCAACTTGTCATAAGCTTAATGAAAGTTTTGTTTGTGTGCAAGTGTTTTAGGTTACAGGTATATACATGCAAGTGCTTCACAGCTTCTAGATTAGGTGTGAGTGAGTTTTGCCACTTTCCCTGTTGGGAAATTTAGACCTCGGTTGATAGAATTAACAAGTTTTAAACTCAAGTTGTTAATTTGATTTATTATGAATAAAACTTGTTAAAACAAATTGTGGGGCCCAATAATTTATGGGCCAGGCCCACTTGCTCATGGGGAGTCCAAAGGCCCAAGCCGAAAAAGGTGATGGCCCGAGCTCAAAAATATAAGGCAAAAATGGTCCGGAGACGCAGCCGAGGACAGTTTAGTCCTCGGCAGACCCAAAGCTCCATTGAGAAGAGGGGTAAAAAAGAGATATAGGAACAAATTTGTAAGGAGATCTAAAATATCTTGGGGGAAGTTATCCTTACTACCCTTCCCAGATAAGACTCTGCACCTGACAGAGCCGTATTCTTCAGCTTTATCAACCATCCCCAACAATTCTGGGATTGGACTGATGGGACAAATGTCAGTCTTGTAAAGGTTGACCCTACACGTGGACGAAAGACAGCGAACGCAGGCTGGTATAAAAGAAGAAATAAGTGAATCTGGTAAGGGAGTCCCATCCCACCTCCAAAAAAGAAAGACTACATGGGTGAGAACACCTCAACAACACCTGACTTCACCGAAAAAGCCCATCGTTGGGTAACCGGGGTAAAACCTTAATGGTCCTCGGATCAAGTCCGAGGAGTCCCATCCCATAGGGTGCGACGCCGTAGGGCTTAAATGTTCAAGCCCAACTCTTTTTTCTACATGAATTCCTCTAAAACCAAGACCGGGCATCGCCCCGTGACCAACGGCTAGTTTTTCAGGCCCACTCTCTACAAATCATATTGTGAGGGATCTTTCATGTGCGAGCCCAACATCATTATTGGGCCGCAAAAGAATTGTGTCCTTACAATTGGCGTCGTCTGTGGGAAGCTTGCGCGTTGGCGCGGGTGGCGTTGGAGTCAACTCTCTAGCAAGCAGAAATTCCTGGGGTTTCCTCCGTCTCCGGCGACATACAGTTGCTGCTCCAGCATAAACTTCTGTTAGGGGCTACGCCTTGTAGTGCCAAGGGCGTGGGCATCTTTAGGGGCTTCCGGCCTCAAGTCAACTTTCCCCGCCCTGGTATAGGGGCTTATGGTCAAAAAATAAACCAAGTAAAAAAAAAATGGCAAAAGCACAAGTTTTGGACAGAACCAAGGCCTTGCATGGTCCTCGGACTCAAGCCTATGGGGAAACCAAGTACATAAAAAAAAAGCACAAGTTTTGGACAGAACCAAGGCCTTGCATGGTCCACGGACTCAAGCCTATGGGGAAACCAAGTACATAAAAAAAATCACAAATTTTGGACAGAACCAAGGCCTTGCATGGTCCTCGGACTCAAGCCTATGGGGAAACCAAGTACATAAAAAAAAAAGCACAAGTTTTGGACAGAACCAAGACCTTGCATGGTCCACGGACTCAAGCCTATGGGAAACCAAGTACATAAAAAAAAAAAAAAAAAAAAAAAAAAAAAAAAAAAAAAATCACAAGTTTTGGACAGAACCAAGGCGTTGCATGGTCCTCGGACCCAAGCCTATGGGGAAACTAAGTACATAAAAAAAAATCAATCAAATCACAAGTTTTGGACAGAACCAAGGCCTTGCATGGTCCTCGGACTCAAGCCTTTGGGGAAACCAACTACTTGTAAGGAAAAACTACATTACATGCACTTTAGGATTTATCCGAGGAAAATTCTCCATTAACAATTGGGTTAGTTCCTAAATAGCGAGGATTCTCAAGTCTGCTTTCGGATCTGTAGCACCAAAGGAACTGATGTGATACGGTGCAATATATTACCCAAAAGCACAATCAAAGTCCCTCGCTACTCGGCTACCCTCTCGGACGAATTATTTAGAGTTTATCGTTCTCGGACATTGGTCTAGCATGCATCGCGCAGCACTCAGCGGTTATCTCGGTTAGTTCCAAGAGTTTAATTTATTGAGGATTACCATTGTTATACTTGATAATATTTGTGAGTTTAAACCAATAGGAATCTGTGTTAAGGCATTTTTATGCCCGGAATATCATTAAGGGCAAGCTTACATTTAATATTCATGCGCAAAGTAGTTGTTGCGGAGAAGAAAAGTATGTATAAAGAAATAGACACATCTTTTATTAAGACAAAGGAACAGTACAGTGTACAATGAAAAGCTGAAACAAGCTTACATTGAAGCTAACTGCGTAAGTAAAGAAAGATACAAGAGAGTGAAGATAAAGCCGAGGAGGTAGCACAGAGGAGAGGTTGGCTACTGCCTCGAGACCTTATTCCTCCTCAATGCTTTTGCACACCCATAACTCAGGCAGCAAAAGAACCCGACTTAAGCCTCACACCGCTGAGGGAAAGATGCAGGGAGCCGGAAGCTGAGGAGCCTTCACCAAAAATTTGCCTGCGACAAGGCAAAGGCGCTGGAGGCGGAGAATCTTTCTTCTGACACACCAAAATTCTGGCATGAACAGAACCTGCTTCGGATTTTGACTAAAAGAGGGAGAAACACCATTTCCCCTTTATCGAACTGGAATATTCTCTTGAATTTATGCCTCCTTTGCCCGTACCTCACTATCTGGAGTCTCAGGAGGACACGGCGCCTTTGTGGCGGAGAGAGTTCCTTTGCCCCAACCCTCGCCTCAAACATGATGTACTGGGAGAGGAGACTGAAGGATTTGTGCGAAGGTAAAGCAACTTTCTCTCCTATTTATTTAAAAGATAAGGTGGTGGCATTTAATTCACGCAGCGTCCCAAGGAACGTTACAGACAAAATGTCTCCGGCTCGATTTCCAATGCCGTCTGCAACCGTGAGATTAAAGGAGCCTCGTGAAGGCGCACCTCGAACACTGGGACGCCAAAAAGTACTGCGTGACCTAAGACTACGGAAATACCTCCTAATTTATGGGCCCAGTAAATTCGCGGCCCAGGCCCGTTCAGCATAGGGGCCCAGGGACAGAACCAAGGTCTTGCATGGTCCTCGGACTCAAGCCTATGGGGAAACCAAGTATAAAAAAAGAAAATTACAAGTTTTGGACAGAACCAAGGCCTTGCATGGTCCTCGGACTCAAGCCTATGGGGAAACCAAGTACAAAAAAAAAAAGAAAATTACAAGTTTTGGACAGAACCAAGGTCTTGCATGGTCCTCGGACTCAAACCTATGGGGAAACCAGGTACAAAAAAAGAGAAAATTACAAGTTTTGGACAGAACCAAGACCTTGCATGGTCCTCGGACTCAAGCCTATGGGGAAACCAAGTACAAAAAAAGAAAATTACAAGTTTTGGACAGAACCAAGGCCTTGCATGGTCCTCGGACTCAAGCCTATGGGGAAACCAAGTACAGTTTTGGACAGAACAAGGCCTTGCATGGTCCTCGGACTCAAGCCTATGGGGAAACCAAGTACAAAAAAAAAAAAAAAAAAAAAAAAAAAAAAAAAAAAAATTACAAGTTTTGGACAGAACCAAGGCCTTGCATGGTCCTCGGACTCAAGCCTATGGGGAAACAAAGTACAAAAAAAAAAAAAAAAAAATTACAAGTTTTGGACAGAACCAAGGCCTTGCATGGTCCTCGAACTCAAGCCTATGGGGAAACCAAGTACAAAAAAGGAAAATTACAAGTTTTGGACAGAACCAAGGCCTTGCATGGTCCTCGGACTCAAGCCTATGGGGAAACCGAGTACAAAAAAGAGATCCTACAAGTTTTGGACAGAACCAAGGCCTTGCATGGTCCTCGGACTCAAGCCTATGGGGAAACCAAGTACAAAAAAGGAAAATTACAAGTTTTGGACAGAACCAAGGCCTTGCATGGTCCTCGGACTCAAGCCTATGGGGAAACCGAGTACAATAAAGAAATCCTACAAGTCTTATACAGAACCAAGGCCTTGCATGGTCCTCGGACTCAAGCCTATGGGGAAACCAAGTAAAAAAAGAAAGAAAGAGAGGAAAGTTACAAGTTTTATAACTGCTCGGATGGGAAAAGTCCCCGGCTCAGATACTGAAATGTTAAGGCCAATAAAAGTGTTAGGATGATGGTGGGGCACTCCACTATTCGGTAGCCTAAGGGGGCTGTTCATTTTTGCGGGTGATATGTCTTCGAACGATTACTTCCTACACCGCATAGATCATCCAGTTCTAATCACGGCATTGTTTCGGGCAAGTATCGTTATTCACAGGTACGCATTGCTAAGTCAAGCAATTCTGTTAAAGTGGTGGTGACTTCTTTTTATTAGCAAGTATTTTGGCCTTAGTTGTCATCGATTCAAATGCTATATTATTGTGCCGAGCAGCGTTTGCAAGTTTGTAAAAACATAGAGACAAAACATGCGAAGTAAAATAACAACAATTTTTATTAATATGAAAAATTATTACAACGTACAAAAAAGGGCTCAAACAAGCCTATACAAAAGGTGAGCTGCCGAGGCAACACTAACATTCGCAGTACAGATAAGTAAACAGCCAGGTGTCTTTTAAACTCGTCTTCAAAGTCTCTCCAATCTCTGCCTCAGTATTGCTCATATCGAAAGAAGAACCTTCTTTGGAAAAAGATGAAGGAGAAGGAAGAAGAATTTGAAGGAGAAGGAAGAAGAAGATGGAGGAGATGAATGAAGAAGATGGAGGACATGAGTAAGAGAAGGAGGAGAAGAAGAGGGGAAGAGATGAAAAGAAAGAGAGAGGAGCAAAAGAGGGAGAAGGACAACACCAGGACGGAGCTGGTGCTGGGAAGACTAAGAGAGGAAGGCGGAGGAGGGCACCAGTGAACAAAGAGAGGAAGAAGCAGAGGCACTTGGCCCCTGCCTCAGTCCTGACTCCTAACACACTGGTGCCATGTTAGGTATGCTCGTGAGGAGCCGGGTGGTGCTGATAGTGGGTGTTCTCGACTCAGTCACGACGAAAGTTTGACGTGACGAGCCCCTGCTTCGGATTTTGGCTGAAAGGGAGGTGGGGCAAATCTTAAGTCTCCGCCATCCTTGCTCTGACCGAGCCATTTCGAGTTTTATTAGAACATGATGTTTTGAGGAGGGGTATGGTTCCTTCATCACTCGTTATGGTAAACGTATTCTGATGTGGGGAATAACAATTGGGTTAAGTGAACGCTAAGGGAGGTTGAGGGTTTCAGATCTCAGAAAGATGGAAGGGTGTCTGCACGAAAGTGATGGCTTCCTACTTGCATTCTTATAGGAAGGGCAAAACGGAAGGTATTAAATTCATTCAGGTTTCCAAAAGAATCTGAAGAATAAAGATGTGTCCGTTCCACTTCCCCACCTCATCAGATGAGCCACCGGACGTAAATGAGCCTCGTAAAGGGAAGTCATTAAAGGCGCGTCTTGGACAGCCAAATGGCAGGAGCGGGTCACGAGCAAATTAAAGGGAATACCTTGTAAACCGGTGAGTTTCCTGGACAGGTGGAAAACCGCCCATATTAATGCAGGGCTGAATTAAATAAGCCATACTAAAGGACCGGGTTTGCCAAAACCCTCCCTTCCAACCAAGAAGTCGGATAGCAGGGTTTTGAGGGGCTATTGTGGGGCCCAATAATTTATGGGCCAGGCCCACTTGCTCATGGGGAGTTCAAAGGCCCAAGCCGAAAAAGGTGATAACCCGAGCTCAAAAATATAAGGCAAAAATGGCCCGAAGACGCAGCCGAGGACAGTCTAGTTCTCGGCAGACCCAAAGCTCCATTGAGAAGAGGGGTAAAAAAGAGATATAGGAACAAATTTGTAAGGAGATCTAAAATATCTTAGGGGAAGTTATCCTTACTACCCTTCCCAGATAAGACTCTGCACCTGACAGAGCCGTATTCTTCAACTTTATCAACCATCCCCAACAATTCTGGGATTGGACTGATGGGACAAATGTCAGTCTTGTAAAGGTTGACCCTACACGTGGACGAAGGACAGCAAACGCAGGCTGGTATAAAAGAAGAAGTAAGTGAATCTGGTAAGGGGGTCTCATCCCACCTCCAAAAAAGAAAGACTACATGGGTGAGAACACCTCAACAACACCTGACTTCACCGAAAAAGCCCATCGTTGGGTAACCGGGGTAAGACCTTAATGGTCCTCGGATCAAGTCCGAGGAGTCCCATCCCATAGGGTGCGACGCTGTAGGGCTTAAATGTTCAAGCCCAACTCCTTTTTCTACATGAATTCCTCTAAAACCAAGACCGGGCATCGCCCCGTGACCAACGGCTAGTTTTTCAAGCCCACTCTCTACAAATCATATTGTGAAGGATCTTTCATGTGCGAGCCCAACATCATTATTGAGCCGCAAAAGAATTGTGTCCTTACACAAATAAACATCAATATTATGTCAAAATCATGCAGCGGAAAAGTAAATAAGACAAGATATGATAACCCAAGAAAACTAATGAAACAAACTAGTTTCACAGTAAAAAACCTAGGGGGAAACCTTCCCGAAAAGCAATCCACTATAGTAAAGAGAAGTTTCAGATCTAGTACAAAATATTTGTCCCTAGACTCTACAATCTCCGTAGATGAATTCATAGCAGAAATCTTTTACCGCTTCAGAACCTCTGAACTCTTCAATATATGAATGCTACCCTTTTTGCATAGATCTCAGTACGTGACTAATTAATGATGCATAGCTCCCAGTATATGACTAACACACCAACTTGAAGAAGATTGTTGGCTGTAAAGTTCTTCACTTCATCAACAATGAAGATTAAGAAGCATTTGGTTACAAAACCCTAAGGCGTAAAGACACAGTTGCTTCTTTCAAAGAGAATAAGACATCGGTCACTTTTTGCATATGTTCTCCTTGTATTCTCTTATGTGATGGCCTCTAAAATAAGCCTTATATATGTTTAGGGTTGTGAGAAAAGAAACCCTACACATACATGTCAACATGGGCCAAAAATCAGATCTGAAAATCTGAATTTTGTAATTCTCGATCGATTAAGAGGTGTTGAGGAGGTGTCGAGCCTATCTGTTGCGAGCTATCAAGAGCTATCGAGGAGTTATCGAGGGGACAGAAAGTTGCTCGATCGATCGACCTAGCTATTGAGAGGTGTCGAGATTGCGATAAAATGCAACTGAAGAGCTCGACAAATAAGCCAGGTGTCGAGTAGCTATCGAGCTTTAAAAAATTAGCACTTCTTTACTTGTTTCTTAGACAGATTTGTATGATTTCAATACTAGACTTGAACTTTTGTTCCTTGGAGTACTAAACCCATCCTAGATCTACCAAAATACAAGTAAAATGTATTTTGTCAAAGGATTAGCCAATTACATAAAATAATGACATATGTTCCTAACAAGTGAATCACATATGTCATAACATTCCCAAACTCACGTTTAAGTCTAGAGTCTGTTTTAGGGGTTTTGTCACGGAATAGCCAAAGGGGGAGATTGTAAAGTTGTAATTTACAACTCTATGTTTTGTTGGCTTTTATTCTGTGCCAAGTTTAATTGTAATTTTATTCAATCTTTTTGTACCCTGTATTTATTGTGGGTTTTAATTGTAAGGCTTGTGTATGAGAAAGAGAGTGTGTGAAGACTCAAGCAAATTGAAGACTGAAGAGTTTTCGCGGGTAGCTCGCGACTAAGCATCCCAAGAAATAATGCATGTGCCTTGCACATGACTAGAATACGAAGAGTCAGGACAGGATGGAGACAGCTGTGTTTCGCGAGTAGCTTGCGGGTAAGGCCTTTTCGCGAGACACTTGCGAAACATTCTATTTTGCCAGATTGTCCTATCTGATGCACACTTTCTGTACCCACACTATATATACCCACAAATGTTGAGAAGTGCTTCTAAGAGAAAACCCTAGTGTCAAACCTTGAGAGTTAGAGATTGTTATACCCACATATTTCTGCACAATTGCTTGTGGATTTTCCTCAACTTCTACCTCTCTATTTCCATACCATTGAGAGGTTGATAGTCCAAACACTTACCACACCCTTTTAGAGTGTCAAGTGAGGATTTGGTGTTGCTGGGAAGTATTGGAAGAAGCCAGGTTTTGACGGATGCAATCGGGTGTATTGCAAGATTCAGAGAGCTAGACAAGACACGGTTCCAAGAAGCCTTGTTGGAGTAGGAGTTTGGAGGGTTTAGGTACAGCGGGTAGATTAGGTTTGGAGGGTCTCTTGCTAACCCATGTATCCCAATTGATTGTCTAGTGGATCGATTACCGCTTGGAGGGCGGCAGAGAGGTTTTTCGTCGAGTTCTTCGGTTTACTTTTCGATAACAGATTGGCGTGTTATCTTGTGTTTGCATCTTTCTTCCCTACTCTTTTACCTTTCATTTTACTACTGTGTTATTATGAATATGGATTAGAGTAGCTTGTTTGTTTATACGCTCGCATTTACTCTTTTCCACACTTAGTATAAGTTAGAGTAAAATCTATCGAGCCGTAATTTTAATTTGAGGGTCTAAATAGCTCTTATGTTTTTACACATTTTAGAGCATTCAGTGTTTGATTGGGGGTGGAAAATAGTAGAGAAAATAGTAGGGCCCAAAAGTTTTCTCACCGAGCTCAACAAACACCAAATTAGGGAGAAAATGAGTGATTTGCTTGAGGCTTTTCATTTACAATATTTTACCTCATTTGTAATTGTAACGTTATTTGTCTTTCAATTTTTTGTCATTTTGTTTCATTCCTGCCACGGTGCCACCAGTTTGTTGCTTCTTTCTTTCTTTGTTTTTCTTTCTTATTCTTCTTTCTTTGTTTCTTTCTTTTCTTCATTTTTTCCTACTTGTTCAGCGGTTAAATTTGTGCTCACTTTTTTTTTTCGTTGTTTTATAAAATTTTTAAATAAATATAAAACAAAGAAAAATAAAACAATATAATGCGTAATGTGTTAATTTTTATAAGATATAAAATTATTAATTTTAATTGATGATAAATAATATTTTCCTTGTTTATTATAATAAGCACATAAGGGTAAATTTATACACTTCATTTTACATCCTCTTATTTTTCCTCTCAACCAAACAAATGAATTTTCCATCTCTTCACTTTTCTATCCTTCCAATTAAACAAAAATGAGAGAAAACTAAATTTCTTCTATCTTTCCACTTTTCTATTTCTTCTTTATTTTTTATCCTCCTACTTTTCCATCATTCCAACCAAATGGACCCTTAGGGTGTTGCTCCATTAATTTTCCCGTTTGTCACCATATGATTATGTTCTATACTTTATTACTATTTCTTAACATGTAGTGATTGTTAATCTGTGGTAATTAACATATGCCAATCGATTTATCATAATTATTTAATTTAAGTTGAGTTATTTCACTGTATAATCAACCTAGGGGTCTAAACAAATTATGAATAGATTAATTGCTTGAGTATGATCTTTGATCCTTGTTGTCTTGGATAAATATCTGAGTTTTTATTCACATGACCCTAAAGATTTGACTTTTGAAGACCCCAATGGTGAAGATGGCCTTGTAATTGTATAGGGTAAATTCCATAGGGATTATCTTAAATATTAGAAAATTGCTAATAACTCTCTAGAAAAATTAAATACGCACAAACTTAAAAATGGATTATAAAATTAGATGAAAGACCTAGAAAACGTGTTGGGTCTAGTTAATCAAGTTATGGGTCATATTAGGTTCGAGTAGTCAAAAACAAGTTGTCCTAAATAGGTTTTGAATGGGTCGAGTTAATTGGGTTGTGGGTTAGGTTGATCAGGTTTGGTAGTGACTCCCGTAATTAAGTGAACCACTAAGAACCCCAAACATAGTGCATTCATACGGTTCACACATTCACACGATTATTCATACAATCATTCTGTTTCTTCTCGATGAGAAGAAAATGAGGGAAGGAGAGGTCCTCGTTGCCTCTCTCACCCAATACGGCAATACTTTTACTAGTAATTATTAGAAGTACGAAACTTCTAGCACTCAAATGTAATTGTGTGTGTGTGTGTGTGTGTGGATAGATACAATAGTAGTTCAACCTACAAATGTTTGCTCCATGACAATTACGATAAAATTTTTTACCAATTAAGATAATTGGAACCCATAAATGTAATTGTGTTTAATTTAACTAGCATGTAACTTCATGCAAACGCATGAATGCATTTAAAATTAAACAAAATTTTTATTATAAAAATATAAATAATTAGTCAAATTTTTTTTTAAAGCATGTAACACATGCATTCATGCATACATATAGATACATTTAAAATTAAACACAATTTTTATCATAAAATATAGATAATTAGTCGAATTATTTTTTTTTAAAGTAAACGTACTTACTTATGTATTAAAATTCTGACCTAAATTTAATACTATTTATGATCATTTTTTTTTTCTAATTTTTAATAAGATAGAACATGTGGTGATTTTTGTTATGTGGTGATTTTTATTTTATTTATTTTTTGAGAAACATGTGGTAATTTTTATTGAGTATATGTGATTTTTTTTTAAAAAAAAATTATAATTCATTAATATTAGATTCTTAGTATATTGCACTCATTAAGTCACTTGACACAAAAATTTAAAAACTTAAGTAGACACATGGCACAAGCTTAAGTGGATAATTATGGTGTAGCTCCCACATAAATTTAGACACGTGGTGCACAATTGGATTATAATTTCAAATTCTAATTCAATTTTCTCTAAACTTTACCTATTAATATATATATATATATATATATATAGATGACTTATAAATTTGAATTTTTTTTAGTTATATGATTGTGCTTTTTTTATTTATTTTTTATTATATTGGACTCCTCGTTTTTAACACTAAATTAACTAATTTGGCACAAAAATTTAAAAATTTAGATTAGATGGGACACATGGTACAAAATTAAACTCTAACTAAAATTCAATTTTTACACTAAATTAACTCACTTGGTACAAAATTCTAAAATTTAGATTAGATGACACACATGGCTAAAATTAAACTTTAAAGGAATTCCAATTTGAAATTTAATTGGATTTTCTCTTTGCTTTATATATATAGACTAGTGTGTACTCGTGCATATGCACATGTATAATTAGAAACAATCATAATTACATGGTTTAAATTGTACTTTTTTTTAGAAGAGGTTCAACTATATATATCTTATGTAGGCTTCATTTATGACAATAGTGTTTACTAGGTGGATTTCTAGGGCTTGAAGGGTTTTTTGGAAAAGGGTGTGGTGTTTTAGGGTAAAAGCTGCATGGAGGTTGTCAAGGATAACTTTAATAGAATCTGGTAATTCGGTGTAAGTTCCATTGTGAAATTGCAAGTTTTGGGACAAAACTTCTTGCAAAGCAATAACCATGTCACCATTGGAATATGTCATCTCTGCCGGGACAAATTCTTGAAGGGATTTTGATCCATCCAGGTTAACCTTGGAGGATGTGCCTTCATGTATTACAAAAGGAAGTCCTACTGAGCCCCTTTTGTCTTGATATAAATAAATATATATATATATATATATATATTTAAAGCTAAGAGAAAATCTAATTAGATTTCAAATTGAAATTCAATTAAAGTCTAATTTTGCGCCATGTGTCCTATCTAATCTAAGTTTTTAAATTTTTGTGTCAAGTGAGTTAATTTAATGTAAAAAACGAGGAGTTCAATATAAATAAACCTTAAAAAAAAACCTAATTTTTAGAGAAAATTTAATTAGATTCAAAATTAAAACTTTCTTTTATTAACTTTCCATACAAATTAAATTGTTTAGATTTTTGCTGTTATTTTTTCTTTGAACTAATGAGCATATTTTTTATACTATTTCTATTAAGATATTTCGTATGTTAGGATCTTGAACGTAACAAATTCTAATTGAGCTGAACAATCCCATACACTTATCCCCATTTAATTTAGGAGATACAATTGGACCAATTTATTCTTTTATTTTGTATTGTATTTAGTAGAATTTCATAGATAGTGATTTTGAATAGATATTGTATATATAATATCCAATAGGGATTTTCAAAATTATATACATAATAGCAGTGTAATGAGAAATTTGGTGTAACCAATATCATGAAAATTGCAAGAAAAAACTATTATAGTACCTTTGAATGTCCTGGTCGAACTGATATCCTATATATTTTATAACTCAAGCTAACATCAATAGCACCACTACAATTCATCATTTTTGTGAGTAAGCATGAGTTACATACTAGTTTTACATAATATTAGCTTATGACTTTTTTAAACCATACATTTCTAAAATATATAATGGTTTCTCTTTATATATATATATATATATATGATTAAGAATTTAATTGGATTTAATATCTTCAGTTTTTGCATCTAATAATTTACCTACAAATATCAAAAAAATTAGATGGACATGTGGCACAAAATTGAATTTCAATTGAAATCCAATTTAGAATCTAATTGGATTTGGATTTTTTGATTTTTACACTCAATAATTCACCGAACCCAGTGAAAAAAAAAAAAAAAAAACAGATCAGATCACTAAACCTAGTGAAAAAACAAAAAAAGATCAGATCACCGAACCCAGTGAAAGAAGTAGAAGAAAGATCAGAAAAAAAAAAAAAAAAAAAAAAAAAAAAAACCCAGATCAAAAGGAAGAAGAAGAAGCCAGCTAAAGTTTGAAACGCAACCCAGTGAAGAAAGAAAAAAAAAAATGGTCAAAAGTTGTGGCTAAAGTCTGACAGTGAATCCCTCCATGTAGTGTTATTACGGAAATGTTATTGAGTTAAGAGTTATGAAAACTGAAAACAACTAAAATATGTTTTCAGTTTCCATAACTCATAACTCAAAAATTAAAGAATTGAATGATGAAAACAGAGTTATAGAAATAGAGTTATGGTGGTGCCAAACGGACTTCTAGTTATTGGTCCCACCATTTTTGAATTATGAGTTATGAAAACAAAAATATAAATTATGAAAATTAATAAACCAAACACTCTCTTAATACCTCCCTCTCACATAAATGCATAATACACACTGTGTCACAAAATACTTTCTTTATTAATGAGAAGCGAATATGCTAGTATTTAGCGTGTGAATATGAGTTAGATTTTGGCATTGGTTTCTTGACCAAACAAACCATATTAAAGATCTTAAGCTCTTCTCCCAAGGTGTATTAAAGGGCGATACAGTAAGATAAAGGAAAATCCCCGATGAGATAGTTGGCAATGTCAGTTGCTGGCTCAAACTGGTATAATTATTATCAAAATAAATTTCAAAGATACTAATAAATACATCAAATACTCTACAACAACAAACAATAGAAATGGTGAAGAAAGCGTTTATTATATTAAGCAAAAAAGCTTGGGAGAAGAGCTTGGGGAGGTGTGTTTTAATTAATATATTTACAGTAGCAGTGGCGGTGGTTAATCATCAAGAGCTCTCATTTTTATGTAAGCGTGGGTATAAATGCAGGACCTTTGCCATTACTCTTTTCTCTTTCAAAATACATACTACGCTACATTACACTACTCATCGCCTTAATTTCTCTTTGGACTGCCTCTTTCAGTCTTTATCTCAAGACTGCTTTTTTATTTTTATTTTTATTTTTTTTCTCTCTCTCTCTCTCTGTAGCGTGACAGTGTACAGCAGGGTTTCTGAGCCGAAAGGACAGGTAGGGGTTGAACAAACAAAAGCCCAAATTCAATAAAAGTTGGGAGTGAAAAGGTTGAATGGAGGGCAGAGTACCAAAAGTAGCTCAGAATCTCAAATGGGTATCTTTCTCTAGCCACTTTTTAGCTCTCTCCTCTCTCTCTCTCTCTCTCTCTCAGAGCTGGTCTGACTAGGGTTTGAATGGGTATTTACTATACTGAAATCAATGTTCTTTGTATAATTGACTGCTTCCATAGACCTTTTCTCAGCTCTCCTTTGAACTGTCTTTTTTAGTTTCTCTGTCTTGGTTGGGCTTCTTTCGAGTATTTTTGGTACTTCCAAGTTCAGTGGTGGCTTTGGGAAATAGTAGCTTTTAAAGCTGTGGTTTCAGTGTTTGAGCTCAGTACTAGTTGATGTGGGTCTCTCTTGTTTACTTCTTCTAAGCTGCGTTCCGTGTAGTTAGTTTTACAGACCTACATGATATGGTCCTCTTTTGGTGGGAGTCATTGAGCTTATTCGGAAGATCTTACGGCCAATGTGAAGGTTCCTATGTTGTTGTAACTTGTAAGTATCAATTACATGGTTGAATTGAAGCCTGTTAATTTGTGTGGTTGAACTTGTCTCGATTTGATTTGAATTTAGTTTTGTTCTGTTTTTCCTCCCTTTTATTTAGGTCTTTGATCTTTGGGTGTTCGTATCTAGGATTGGGCAACCAGATTTTTGTTGAGGTTGGACAAAATTTTACGTTTTTGTTTGATTTTCTGAGGATTGATTGCCGGTTGTTTGAGAATAGTTGTAAAGAGAAAAGGTAGTTTATTTAGTATTTAGCACTCTGGCTGCTTTTGGTATTCTCTTTGTGAAGGTGATCAGATGGATATGGTGGGTGACAAGGATAAATTTGAGCTAGAAAATAGGAATGAGGAGGATCCTATGAATTTTGCTGCACCTAGTCCTAGTCCTAGTGTTGACTGGCGATTTGGTGGTTTGGTTCCCACCGGAAATCCAATGGCAGTTAGCAAAGGATCCACTTCAATGGTGGTGGAGTCATTCGGGCCAACCCTTTGGGACCAAAGCCAAACCGCCAATCCACAAAACTTGGGGGGATTATTTTCTGACATTAATAATGTCCAGAACAGTGCAAGCACTTCAGACACATTAGGAATTAGAAAAGGTACTCCTGCAGCTGTGGTCTCTTTACCAAGTATTGATAATAAAACATTTGACATGGGTTGGAATCCAACAAGTTCAATGTTGAACTTGAAAGGAGGAGGGGGAATTTTCTTACCTGGAAATGGAATGCTCCCACAGAGCTTATCTCAGTTCCCAGCAGATTCTGCCTTCATTGAGCGAGCTGCTAGGTTTTCATGCTTCAATGTCAATGGTGGGAATTTTAGTGATATGGTTAACCCTTTGGAATCTATGGGGGGTACTAATTATTTTAGGGGTGGGGGAATGATGCAAGAGGTTTTTGGTGGCAATGGGCAGTCTCACTCTCAAAAGAATGAGGTGATGAATGTGGATGAGGCTTTCAAAGATGTGTCTATGTCTGCTGATGAGCATGAGCATGAGCATGGGGCTACTGGAGGTGGAGGGAGCCCCCTAAAGAATGTTAGATCTCATGATGAAGCTAAACAAGGCATTGGTGTCGGTGGGTCTGGACCTGGTAATGATTCTGATGAAGCTGAGTTTAGCACTGCAGGTGGTCTAGACGAGCCATCTGTGTTGGAAGGTACTACAGGTGGGGAACGTTTTGCTGGGGGACTTGAATCAAAGAAAAGGAAAAGGAGTGAGCAGGTAAACCATGCTTCTCAATTTTCCTTCTTTAGTCTGAAATGACTGCCTTCTTGTTGTTATTGTTTGGTTTTTTTCCTCACAGTCATATTAAAATCTTGTGCTAGGATACTGAATTGGATCTAGCCAAAGTAGATCCACAACAGCCTGGTGAATCTGCAAAGGATGACACTGAAATTCAACAGAACGGAGACCAAAAGCTAACTTCAACTACTAATAAGAGCTCTGGGAAACATGGTAAACAGGGTTCTCAAGCTTCAGATCCACCAAAAGAAGAATATATTCATGTCAGAGCTCGAAGGGGCCAGGCCACAAATAGCCATAGTCTTGCAGAAAGAGTAACATTGGATTAATTTTTTTCTCTTTTAAAAAAAGCCAAATATTTTGCGTTAGCACCTGGGTTAAAATTACACGATTCTGATTATAGGTAAGAAGAGAAAAGATCAGTGAAAGGATGAAGTTTCTTCAAGATCTTGTACCTGGTTGCAGCAAGGTTGGTTTGTTAAAATTAATAGTTTTGAGAACGTAATTATTTCAAATTCGCACCAGAATTGAGTCTATGCTCTTCAAATTATTAGAATTAGATTTGTATCTGCAGGTCACTGGTAAAGCGGTGATGCTGGACGAAATCATTAATTATGTACAATCACTGCAACGACAGGTTGAGGTATGGAAGTAGCAAAATTTTCCTTAGCTTGAGTTTATCCATTGTTATTGCCCTTTCCTGTGTCTTGAGTTTCTGTGCAGCATCAACTTTTAATTTCATCAGATGTTCTAAATTTCAAGTATAGATGCATGAGCTACCTAATATTGTGTGACTTGTCCATCCTGACACAGATCTTGAATGATTAAGCAAGCATTGCTGCCGCTTATATGGTCATTGCTATAAGATATCCCTTTTGAGTTGACAAAAATTGATGAACTATAGACTAATTTACCTATCTCATGCCTTTTAATTAAATTATTGCTTCACCTGTATATTAGAAACATGTTTGTTTCAATGATTTCATGGTTCTTATGGTTTAACACTAAGTAACTTTTTTGCAGTTTTTGTCAATGAAACTTGCTACTGTGAATCCACGGCTAGATTTTAATGTCGAAGGACTCCTGGCAAAAGATGTAAATAACGTACCAAATATTTTGCTAAGATGCAAAATCATTACAAGTACCTTTTTATATTCCTAAACGTATTCTACAATTTATATATGCAGATCCTTCAGTCACGAGTGGGTCCATCTACGTTGGGATTTTCACCAGATATGCCCATGGCTTATCCTCAGCTGCATTCCTCTCAACAAGGACTCATTCGAGCAGGTCTTTCTGGCCTGGGAAGTTCATCTGATTTGCATCGAAGAACCATGAATTCCCAGTTGACACCCATGATGGGAGGTTTCAAGGAACCTACACGGGTATCTTTAATCCATAGCTAGAACTATAGTTTCTCACCACCAGCTTTGATTCTAAAATGGTTCTTATTTAGTTTGTATAAAAAAATTTCTTGTATTATATCTTACATAAAGGTAATGGTGGAACCCTAAGTTGGGCATCTTTATGTTATATTGAGATTCATTTGCAATCTCTCTAATTTCTTGACACGTATATAACTATGAACATTAAGTCTTCATGGCTCTCCATGCGTCACCAATGATTAACCTTTCTTTTGATGTATATGACTTTACAGCTACCCAATGTCTGGGAGGATGAGCTCCACAATGTTGTCCAGATGAGCTATGGAACCAGTGCTACCCCCAATAGCCAAGATGTAGATGGTATGATTAGCTGATTTTTGCACAAATGCTCTCCTATGTTATACACCCAAATGTTCCTGAGGATATTACTGAGTTCCCTTCTGTATGTGCAGGGTCTCTGCCACCTGGCCATATGAAAGTTGAACTTTGATAATTATTTTGGATTTTATGCCATAGTAATATGCGTGGTATATGCTTGCAATGCAATCTTAAGGAAATAACAAAGCTCACAAGGTTATCTCTTTCATTGATAAAGATTTATCATTGCCGTATTTACTACAAGCTCTGTGTTAAATGAGATGCTACTAGCCGGTGTAAAAGCTTATAGGGTCAGTCACATGACCCAAAAGAAGGGAATGTTTCTCTAACTTGGAGGATTCTCAGAAATATGGTGCGGCAACAGCAGTCACTATTGTTTCTTTTGTTCAAACATTACATATAATCCAGAAGTTAAAATGCTGTATTCACAACAATGAGAGAGGATGTTTGTGAATCAAGAAGCACGGATTAAAGTTCGGACTCTACTAGTCTGCGTGTGAAATAGGCTGGGTGAATTTAACGAGAAGATTGGTAGGGAAACCATGGTGATGCTCTCTCAAGATGGGTTAGGAGCCTTTTGTTTAATCATAAGCTGACAAATGTAATATTATTCCTTTTCCATTATTCCATTCTTTCACTGGCTCTGGTAATATTGGAGTAAAAACACACCATTTCCGTGAATATTAAGTGAGTAAATTAAATTTAAAGCCTCGTCAAACTTATTTGGTGTGATGCAACTGAAATTGAACTTAAATCATAATTGAACTCGTGGGAGTTATACTTGATGAATTTCCACTTAATATAATGTATAATTTGTTTTTAAAAATTTGTTGAAGATAATTTGTTTTTCTTAAAATAATTTTTAATCTTTCTATCTCTATCAATATATTATTTTATTATTTTTGGTGTCGTGTTTCATTGATATTTTTCCTTCATGAGTTGGTCCATATTCTTTGAAATTATGTTAAAATTATGTTATAGTGTGTTAAGTTTTTCTAATTTATTTATTTATTTTTTATCTAGAACTAAACTTTTTAAGTTTCAAATAAATTATTCAAATATCTCATTCTCTTAAAGGAGTTATCATGATATTAAATCTCATAACAAAATTAATTTTAATATTACTCAAATAATTAATAAACACATTTAAATGCATATCAAATATTGTGTTTTAATATAAATTCAAATTCTTATTTCTTTTTTATACAAGATAGAATTTCTACTCTAGTTTTAATCTAAGTATGTATGTGTGTGAAGCTTCTTCTTAGAAATTTGAATCTCGATCCTTGCCTCTCACACCACACAAGTACTTATACTTGTAGAACGATCATTGCAAAATATTAACTCAAACAAAAATTAAATTAAAAGTATAAGAGGGAGAGAGACCGCTTGTTTTGGGTACTAAAAAATACAACCCCAAAATGCATTAACTCAAAATAGAGTTATAAAAATACAAAATGATTCATCAGCCTAAAATGGAGTTGTAAGAAATAATAAATATCAAGAGAGAGAATATTCATTTTTTCAAGAGAGTATGAGAGAGATAATAACAAATTTATAGGAAATTAGATGAGAAGAAAAAGAGTTAAAAGATATAGTATTAAACATCAAATTATCATAGTCATGCTATGTAATAGAATAATGTTATATTCATATATACTATCCTTCTAATGTACTTCATCCATCCCAAATTATTTGGCCTGCATTTCATTTTGAGAAGTCCCAAAATTATGTCTTGTTTGAAAAGTCAAGTACCATTAATTTATTAACATTCCCTTTTATGCCCTTAATTGATTTGTGGGAGCACTTTTTTTTAATTAAAAAAAAATTTAAAAACCTAAATTTAGAAATCAACTATACATGCCATCTTTATTCAAATAAAAAATAAAATAAAATAAAATAACTTCAGAGATAAGGCAGTTAATGATAAATTTGATTAAGAGTAATTTAGGAAATTTCTAACCATTTTTTTTTTTTCAAGAGATAAGGCATTTAATGATGTTTCCCTAAATAATTGGGTTTTTTTTTTAACTAGGCCAAACAATTTGAGACGGAGAGAGTAATAGGATAACATCTATGAAATCAAATAAAAGAAAAAAGATAACTTAAACGCACAAAATTAAATCATATCAACCCCATCTCTCCCTGCAGTGGAGTTCTCTCTCTCATGCGGCACGAGTATCTCTCTCCTTTGACCTAGGTCTAAGGGTATTCTTTTCTTTTTCTCTACTTTGTTTGAACATGAGATGGTGGATGAGGTTATTGATGGGTTGGGGAATATGAAGTTAACGTTTGAGGATGAGGAAGTTATTCCTATCTCTGATGAAGGACGAGGCCATAGAAAGTTGCAGTTTGAGTCTTATTGGGAAATTCCTCACATGCAAACCATTCAATAAAAGAGTAGCTAGATTACTTTGAAAAGAGCATGGGGTTTGGAGGACAAGATGCATATAACTGAGGTGGGGCTGAACCTATTCCAATTCAAGTTCCAATCAGAGTTTGATATGTCTAAAGTCCTTAGTGGGGCCCTTTGTCGTTTGATAATCATCTTCTTTTGCTCCAAAGGTGGTAGAAAGGGATGACGGTGGGAAACATTAAAATTGAATACGCTTCTCTTTGGGTTCAGATTTGGGGTGCACCACTTGACATGATCTCTCCTCAAGTGGCAAAGGAAGTTGGGAATTGGATTGGATTGGTGGAAGAAGTAGAATGGAAGCAGCATCAGGATGATCTTAATTTTTTAATGCGAGTCAGAGTTGCATTGCCGATAGCAAAACTGATTCAAAAGGGTGCTTTTATTGTTGGTTTAGATGGTGTACATACCTGGGTTAAATTTAAGAATGAATGATTATCCATGTTCTGCCATTACTGTGGTTTGCTCGATCATGAAGTCAAGCATTGTGCCTCACATTTTTGTAGTGGTTAAGAATGGTGGAGAAGTATACTATCAGTATGGGGAGTTTCTACGAGCAATGGGGGGTTGGCCACGCTTTTCGCCAAATAAAAGTGCAAGTCCAAGTGCTAAATGGGATCCGACTTTGGGGGATTTTCAGAACGATGGGTCCAGTTCGATGGGAAGGCAGCATGGTGAAACGGCGGCGATAGGGATAAGGAACGGAAATCCTAGCACGATGGATGAGGGAGAATTTGAGAATCTAGGGATACAACCTAAATTTTAGCAACTTGATAATGCAAACAGTGCAAGTGCTAGATACGTGAAAGAGGGAAATTATGGAAACATGCCAATGGGGCAGGAAATTCTGGAGCTAAATTTGGTGCAAAGGAAAGATATTGCCGTAAGGACAGTTGGACTACAATCAAAGGTGAGTGAGGGTTTGAAAGACAAGTCACGTGGAGAGGATCTCGGTCTAGAATCTGGTACTATGGACCAAGAATCGGGTTTGGATGGCCTTAGACTCACAAAGCCCAAATCCACTTGGACCAGAATTAACAGGATGGATTTTGGGCTTGGTGAGATTTCTAGGGCCTTAAAGTTGCCAACACTTGGGAAAAGAAATTCAAGGCCTGAAGTGGGAGAGGGGTCGGAGGCAGATTATGATAAAAGGGTGGTGAAGTGTGGAAAAGGGGGGCAACATGATAATGATTTTGATGGTATATCGGTGGGGGTGGAATTGCCAAGGGCTTGCGAATCCTTGGATAGACTGCAGCCTTCGCAAATTGGCGAGGGAACAAACTCCCACTATGTGTTTTCTTATGGAGACACGCTTGGATAAGGAGGGATTTGATAAACTTTATAGTAACTTACAGTACCAGAATAAAGTTATAGTCAAACATTCGGATTCAGGTGGAGGATTAGCTCTTTTATGGAAGAATGATATCAATATGGAAGTTGTTAATTACATTGCCAATCATGTTTTGGCAAGGATAACTGAAGAAGATGGATTTGTGTGATAAATGACAAGGTTTTATAGGTGGCCAGATGCACAACAAAAATTTAAATCATGGAAGTTATTGGCATACTTGAAGAATTTTGTGGATGGTCCATGGTTATGTGTAGGGGATTTTAATGCCATTCTGAATACTTCGGAAAAATTAAGCATTAGGCAGCCACAATCAAGTCAGATTAATGAATTTCGAGAAGCTCTTGATTTTTGCCAATTGGAGGATTTAGGGTATAGAGGTTATCCGTTTACTTGGACAAACAAGAGGCCTAGAGATGCAAATACAAAGATGCGGCTTGATAGAGCTGTTGCCTCAAAGGGATGGAGGGAGAAATTCCATATGAGTATAGTGGTGCACCTCCCCCCTTATGCTTCGGATCACTTACCTATTATTGTTCAGGTTCAGACATTCAGCCATAAACAAAGAAGGTTTAATCGGTGCTTCAAGTTTGAGGAAAATTGGCTACTTTAGGATGATTGTGAGGAGGTTATCCAAGGGGCATGGAATATGGCAGAATGTAGGGAGACCGGTCTAGCAGCAATTATGAAGAAAATTAGTGCATGTGGGGTGGATTTAAAAGCATGGGGAGCAACAAAGGTTGAACCCGAAGTGGAGGCAATCAAGCAGCTACAAAATCGGCTTGATAGCTTGAATAAGGTTGATTATACTGATGCTAGTCAGGCTGAGTACTTGGAGGTAAGCAAAAAATTGGATGATCTTTTATTAAAGCGGGGGATTTATTAGGCACAATGACTAAGAGTGGCTTGGCTTAAGCATGGGGATAAAAATACAAAAAAATTTCATTCAAAAGCAACACATATCAAGGGGATTAAGAATTCATAGGAACACTGGGTGGAGGACGTTGAGGATATTGCAAAGGTAGCAATTGATTACTTTGATAATTTGTTTAGTGCAGGTTCATGTGATCAGATGGAGGAGTGTCTGGAATCTGTTTCAGTCAAGGTGACACCTAAGATGCAAAATTTCTTGTGATTTTATTGCTAAAGGAGATTAAAATAGAGGTGTTCCAGATGGGACCAACGAAAGCACTTGACCCTGATGGTATGATTGCTTTATTTTATCAAAAATTCTAGCATGTTATTGGTGACGTTGTTGTTAATGCTGTTTTAGATTTTTTGAATGATGGGATTATGTTGCTGGCTTTAAACCATACTAATATTATGCTTATCCCTAAAGTTAAAAATCCGGAGAAAATGTCATATTTTAGACCAACAAGTCTTTGTAATGTTATCTATAAGATTATCTCCAAAGTTCTTGCAAACAAGCTAAAACAAGTGCCCCTTGAAATTATATCCCCCCACTCAGAGTGCTTTTGTATCGGGTCACCTAATTACAGATAATTTTCTGGTGGCTTATGAGACACTGCATATTATGCATTCCAGAAAGAAGGGTAAGACAGGTTCTTTGGCTTTGAAGTTTGATGTAAGCAAAGCATATGACCGGGTGTAATGGCCTTTTTTACAGAGTATTATGCAAAGATTGGGTTTTCCTGAAAAATGGATTGATAGAGTGATGAGTTGTGTTATTACTTCATACTTCACTATTTTAATTAATGGGAAACCCTATGGTAATGTGCTTCCATCTTGTGAGGACATATGTGATTCACTTGTTAGGAACATATGTCACTATTTTATGTAATTGGTTAATCCTTTGACAAAACATACTTTACTTGTATTTGGGTAGATCTAAGATGTGTTTAATACTTCAAGAAACCTTGTTTCAAGTTCAAGTGTTAAAGCCATGCAAGTATGTCCAAGATTCAAGTAAGAAAAGTGCTGTTCATTAAAGCTCAACAACTAGCATCTATCGAGCCTTGAAGAGCTGTTCTAGCCCGTGGCTCGACAGCAGCTCGACAGAATGAATATTTGTCGAGATTTATGAAGTTCAGTTTTTCAGGACTTTTTTTCATTCAATCCCTGATTGTATGTTTGGGATTTCTTTTCTCACAACCCTAGACATATAAAATGATTATTTTAAGGGTCGTCAAAGGTGACACAAGTTGCATAAGTGTTGAACAAAGTTTGTTCAAGCAAAGTTTGTTCAAGCAAATTGTGACCAGAGATAGAATTTGCCCTAGTTCATCTTTCTTGTGAAGAAGCTACTGTGTTTGTGCACCATAGGGTTTTGTAACCAAGGAGCTTTTCGATCTTCATCGTGTGATGAACTGAAGAACTTTGCAGCCAACAACCTTCTCTAGTTGGTGATTGAAGTCATGTACTGGGATCCACACAATTGGTTAGTCACGTACTAGGAGTCGTGCATTACAAGGAGAGATTGTTACTACAAAACAAGTCCAATTCGGTATTGGGGTAAGGGTTTAATTGTAAGTTGGTATAAGGTACTGAGATTCCTTTACTTGTAACCACTTGTTTTGATAATAGTGGATTTTCGAGAGTGGTGACCTTAAAATCACCCGGTGGAGTTTTTTCTATGTTAGTTTTCCCCATTCATAAACAAATCATCGTGTTAATTTATTTTCTGCTACATACTTAGTTTAATTGGTGATTTGTTTACGCTACCATGCATCTTGCATGTTAATCTGATTAATTAACAAACTTGGCTAATTAATCAATTAATTTATCACAAATGGTCAATACATTATTGGCCTATCACATCTAAAGGAATTCGTCAAGGAGATCCTATTTCACCATATTTATTTTTGTTGTGTGCAGAGGGCTTTACTTCTTTATTGACAAAGGCAGAAAATGAGGCAAGAATCCATGGAGTATCTATTTGTAGAGGGGCACCCAAAGTTTCTAATTTATTATTTGCATATGATTCATTATTGTTTTGCAGGGTAAAAAAAAATGAAGTGGAGACCATTTCAGAGATCCTTCAAACCTATGCAAATGCTTTGGGGCAGTGCATCAATCTGGAGAAATCCTCGGTTTATTTCAGTAGCAACACATCTGTTGATCAAAAGCAAGATATATAGAGAATATTGGGGGTGCAGGAGGTGAGTAGATTTGATTCATATCTGGGGCTGTCAACTTTAATAGGGCGAACTAAATACCATACCTTTTTGTTTTTAGAGGATAGAATATGGAAAAAACTACAGGGCTGGAAGGGTATGATGTTATCTAAGGTGGGTAAAGAGGTGCTTATTAAGGCGGTGGCTCAATCTATTCCCACTTATACCATGAGTGTATTTCAACTCCCTATGAAACTTTGTGATGAACTTGAAGCAATGTGTGCTAAGTTTTGGTGGGGTTAGGTTGGGAATGAAAGGAAAATTCACTAGAAAAGTTGGGAAAAGTTGACGCTCTCGAAGGAAGATGGTGGAATGGGTTTTAGGGATCTAAGGGCCTTTAATTTAGCTATGTTAGCTAAGCAAGGGTGGAGGTTGTTGCATGATACTAATTTGTTAGTGTACAAGTGCCTGAAAGCAAGGTATTCCCCATGATCTCATTTTCTTGAGTCCAAGGAGTCCCCTAATTGTTCCTATGTGTGGAGGAGTATTATGGCGGCCTTGCCTACATTAAAATCTGGTTGTGTTGAACGGTTAGGAGTGGGCATTCAATCCGGGTTTTGGGGGATAAATAGATTCCTAATTATCCTACAAACTTTATCATCCATTCAGCTAAGGAGGATGTTAGGGATGCTTTGGTTTCGGACCTAATAAATCAAGAGGTACATTTATGGAGGACTGATTGGATTATGGAGATGTTTGAGAAGGAAGATGCTGAAGCCATATGTAGAATTCCTTTAAGTAGGCGGTATGTGGATGATTCTATAATTTGGCTGCCTAAAAAGAAGGGATTGTTCACTGTCAAATCTGCATACAAGGTGGTTAGGGAGCTGATGTGAAGAGAGAATGCGGCTAAGAGCTCTGATGGTTGTGCTGGGAAGAGAATTTGGGCTGTTATAAGGAAACTTAAAATCCCAAATAAAGTTAAGGTGTTTGCCTGGAGAGCTTGCAATGACATTCTACCAATGAAGATGAATCTTGTTAATAGAAGGATTATTGCGGATACAGTTTGTCCAAACTGTACCAGGTTCCCAGAGACAGCCGTGCATGTGCTTTGGGATTGTGATGCTGCTCAAGATGTGTGGGCAGCAGGGCCGGCTGAAGCTATAGGCCACTTAGGCAGTGGCCTAAGGCCCCCACTAATAAAGAGGCCCCCAAATAGTAATAATATATTATATAATATTATATAATATCCTATTAAAAAATTGTATAGTTTGAAAAAAAATTGTCTTAATCTTGAATATTTTCTCACATATGAAACTTATTCCAATATTGATGGTTTAGATTTATTTTCAGAACTAAAAGTTTTAAAAGAAGTTTTGCAAATAAATGAAAACTTTCTAATTAATGTACTAAATTATATAAAGAGGCTAGAATCTTTTCCAAATGCATGTATTGCTTTCAGAATATTACAAACTATACCTGTTACAGTTGCTTCTGCATAAATAAGTTTTTCAAAATTAAAATTAATAAAATCCTATTTAAGATCAACTATGTCACAAGAAAGATTAAGTGGATTAACCATATTACCAATTAAAAAGGAAATGTTAGCGGAATTTGAATGCAAAAATTTAATTAGTAATTTTGCCTCTCAAAAAGTAAGAAAAATAAATTTTAATTGAAAAAAATATATGAATTTATAATTAAATATAATAAAAGGTCCCATTTAAAGATTTCGCCTAAGGCCCCTAAATTTATTGAGCCGGCCCTGGTGGGTAGGTAGTTTAAAATCGCTACAGAAAGGAAAACATGGACTGATTGACATGTTCCAGCTAATGGAGTATTTGATGGAGTGGTTGGCATTGGAAGATTTGGAGTTGATGGTGGTTCAGGTGTGGCTGATCTGGAATTAGCAAAATAGAGTCATACACAATGGGAAATTTCATGAACCAAGTTAGCTAAACAAAAGGGCAATGGAATATCTAGAGGACTATCGAGCTACACAGATTCAGTTTGATGCAGACCAGGTGCAGCAGCCAAGTCGGGATTCATGGAAGCCTCCTCCACCTTCGATATATAAATTAAACTTTAATGCCGCTGTGTTTTCTCTGGTTTGGACAAGTCTGGGTTTGGAGCAATGATTAGAAACGACAAAGGGGAAGTTATGGCTGCAATGTTAGTCAAGGGACCATCAGTTTTTTGCAATGAAGAAGCGGAGCTCCTTGCATGTAGAAAGGTAAGTGAATTTGCCATGGATGCTGGTTTTTCTGAGTTCATTATTGAAGGTGATAACAGTACAGTCATGCAAGCCATATCCTCTCCGAATGAAGATGAGTCATTGATGGGAAATGTGGTAGGCGACATCCAGTAGATGCTTAGAGGGTTGCATTAGGTGAATGTTGAGTTTACAAGAAGGGAAGGAAACAAAGTGGCTCATGTATTAGCTTAACTAGTCGCATATCCATGCGTTGCGCGTGGTAATTTTTTTAGGATGGTCTCATTAAATATTTTATTAATACTATAATTTTAGTTATTAACCATTTGATTTTCATTAGTTTTTAAGTTAACAAAAACCTTAAATATACCACTTTTTTTTTTTTTTTTGACCTTTACACACACACATAGTGAATCTTTACACATACCTTTAAAAAAACTCTTTATATTCCACTTTTTTAGATGCGTAAAATTATAGACTACTACTCCATAATGATAGTGGCTAATTAATTTTATATTTTTTTTTAGTGATCTCATTTGTAACGCTTCTTACCATTATCATATATTTACTAACTGATGATTTGCATAACAAAGACGATAAATGAGAGGTAGCATTGTTCATTAGATTTTCGAAAGTAATAGTGCATGAAAATTATATATAAATATATATATATATATATATATTATAAATAAGGTTAAATGAAATGTCAAAAAATGAATTTTTAAATTTTCTAACTTTATTTCTTATTCAATTTCTACTACTATCAGAGAACATCTCTTTTTTAGTTATGATTAATATGGTTTCCATAGTTAGAATTTGATTAGTTTTAAATTTAAATTTAGTACTATGATTGTATTTAATTATTGATTGTTGATTTAATTTTTTAAGTGAATTAAACGGTTTATGTTACTACACTGTAAAGTTTTTAATGTTCTCCACACGGTAATCTCTATTTTATTTTTTACTTCTCCTAATAACCTCTTTGTTTTCCAATCAACGATTACTAATTGACGTTTGGTTTTTTTTTTTTCTTTATCTACTCTTTATTACTTTGTATTGGTTTTGTTTTTTCTATACCATCTCTCTCTCTCTCTCTCTCTCTCTCTCTCCACTGGCAACCTATCGTTTTCCAAAATTTGATGATGATTCTATGACATTAAATATGCATTATTAATTTTTTTTTTTATTTAGTGTTTCTAACTTGATTTGTTTTGTATTTCATTCTTCCTTTGATGCATTGGGTGTGAGAATGAGTGTTTCCCTATCATTACTCCACTTAATGTGGACAATTTTATTTATTTAATTTAGGCAAAATATTATATTTAAAATTTTTAAAAATAAAAAAGGAGTGGAAATATAAATAATTTAATGATATATATGGGGGATGTGGTTGAATTTAAATGTTAAATAAAATGATATGAGAAAAAAAATAAAAATAAAATATATAACAATAAACACTAACTTATCCAAATAATTCTATGTAATATAATAATAGTACATTCTTATATACTATTTTTTAATTATTTATAATGAAATATGATAATATTTAACAATCAAAGACATAAAAAATAAATAAAAAAACTTAAAACACAAAGCTAAATCCCATAAACCAAAATAGAGCTCTAAAGAATACAAAACTTTATCAGGCTAAAATAGAGATGCAAGAAAAATAAAAATAAAAATCTACCAAAAAATTGAGGGAGAAAGAGTGGGAAATAACCACTTTTCTGTGAGATAAAATTATGTAAAGAATAGAAGAGTGAATGATAAATTTATATTAAGAGGATGATAATATAAAAAAACAAAATAAAGGAAGATAAAAGGAAAGAGGAAGAGTGATATCAAGATAGAATTTTTGGGGAGATGAAAAGGTAAAGAGAATAAGAAAGGTTGAAGAAAGTGTAAATGTTAAAAAAAAAAAATGAGTACAATTTTCTTTTATTTGAATTTAAGTAAAATATTACATTTTTTATTTTTTAAAACAAAAAGAGAGAGAAAATATAAATAATTTAATGATAAGGAGGATGTGGTTGAATTTCAATATTGAGTAAAATGGAAGAGAAGAAAAAAATAAGAAAAATTAAAAGATATAACAATAAACACTAAATTATCCAAATTATGCTATGTAATGGAATACTATTTTATTTTTATCTACTATCTTTAATTTTTTATAATGTAATCAGATAAAATTTAACAATCAAAGAGCAAAATAATAATAATAATAATAACTTAAAACACAAAACTAAATCATATCAACATAAATTAGAGTTCTTAAAAATACAAAATTTTATCAACCTAAAGCGGAGATGCAATAAAAAATAAAAATCCACCAAAACATTGAGAGAGATAAAGATCCACCAAAACATTGAGAGAGAGAGAGAGAGAACCTTTTTGTGAGAGAAAACTATGCAAAGAATAGAAAAGAGTGACAAATTTATAGTAAGAGGGAAGGGATAAGAAGAGACAAATAAATGAAGATGAAGAGAAGGATGAAGAGCAATATTAAAGTAGAGGGTAGTGGGGAGATGAAAAGGTGAGGGAAGAAGAAAGGTTGAAGAAAATGTAAATATTTTAAAAAATAAGTGAATGTAAAAAAAAAATTATAGGAAAATTGAAAATAAAAAAGAAATATATATAGATGTTAAAATCGACAAAGATGAATATGTAAAGTCGATAATCTATTTATATATATAAATATATATATATATATATATATATATTTGTAAAAAAAATAGGAATAAATATTAATTATATATAGATGTTAAAACCGACAAAGATGAATATGTAAAGTCAATAATCTATATATATATATATATATATATATATATATTTGTAAAAAAAATAGGAATAAATATTAATTATGTGGCGAATGACGTGGTGGTGAGGTGACGCAACAGGAACTCAGCAGCTATAAATGCCACGCTTCAGCTTTTAGTACTATATTGATTGATATGCAAAAAATATTATAGATGATATGTATTGGATGGAGGATTTACCTCCATTACCTAAGGAAGCTTTGTATCAAGATGCAAACATTATTGGTTAATTGAATGCAGATTTTTCTTTCCAAAAAAGAAAAAAAAAATCATATCAACCCAAAGTAGATTTCTAAAAAACACAAAAATTAATCAACCTAAAGTAGAGATGCAAGATAAAAAAAAAAAAAAACCACCAAAAATGAAAAAAAAAAAAAATAGAGAGAGAGAGAGTTGAAAATATGTTGATGATGTGGCTATTGAAGTGGTTCAACAGGAGTGTAGTAACAATAAATGCTGCATTTTAGCTTTTAGATATACTACTCGTAGACCTGCAAGATGCGCAGGAAAATTTGATATGATTATTTTTTATTGGATAATTATTGAATTTGGCCTATCTAGCTACTCAAAATTCGGATTCCACCTATGCGCTAATAGAAGGGCATAAAATTGGAAGCCAAACGTTCCATTGACAAATTCATTTTAAAATATGTTTCATATAGCGAGAGTTCAATCAAAAAAAAAATCAATGTTTGGGTAAAAATAGGTGAGTAGCTAGTTACTCACGAGACTTAATCGTTTTGAAAATGTGTTGAAAACTAAACTTTGTTCACCGTTTTGACAATAAACTTTGAATGATAAGGAATTCGCAAACGTGCTCTAAATCTTTTAGAAAGTAGGCATCACGAGCTTGAATTTGAATACAAATTTTGAATTTTATTGATACAAATGAAGAGAGTTACTGTTGTTTGAATATGGCCCATCTAGCTACTTGAAATTCGGATTCCACCTATTCTCCGATAAAAGGGTGTAAAACTAGTAGTTGAACATTCCGTTCACAAATTTGGTTTTAAAATATTTTTCCTATAGCGCGAGGTCAATTCATAAAAAATCAAATTTTGGGTAAAAATTTGTTTTAGTAGCTAGTTTATTCATGAGACTTAATTGCTTTGAAAATGTGCTGAAACTGACCTTTGTTCACCGTTTTGATAATAAACTTTGAATGATAACGAATTCGCAGATGCGGTCTGAATCATTAGAAAGTAGAAATCCCAAGATTGAATTTGAACACAAATTTTGAATTTTTTTGAAACAATTTAAGATAGTTTTTGTCATTTGAATATGACCCATCTGGCTACTCAAAATTCAGATTCCATATATGTGCCGATAAAAGGGCATAAAATTGGAAGACAAACTCGGTTTTAAAATATTTTTCCTATAGTACGACGTTAATCCATAAAAATTCAAAATTTTGGTAAAAATATGTGTTAGTAGCTAGTTATTCACGAGATTTAATCGCTTTAAAAATGTACTGAAAACTGACATTTTTTCATCGTTTTGAAAAAAACTTTGAACGATAAGGAATTAAAACTCACAGTCTAAATCTTTTAGAAACTAGACACCCCGAGCTTGAATTTGAACAAAAATTTTGAATTTTTTGAACAAAAATCAAGGGAGTTGTTGTTTGAATATGCCCATCTAGCTACCCAAAATTCGGCTTCCACCTATGTGCCAATAGAAGGGTGTAAAATTGAAAGTCAAAAGTTCCGTTCACAAATTCCATTTTAAAATATTTTTTTCTATAGCATGAGATCAATCTATAAAAAATCAAATTTTGGGTAAAAATATGTGTTAGTAGCAAGTTATTCACGAGAATTAATTGCTTTGAAAATGTGTTGAAAATTGACGTTTGTTCACCATTTTGACAACAACTTTGAACGATAATGAATTCTCTGACGCGGTCAAAATTTGTTAGAAAGTACACATCTCGAGCTCGAATTTGAACACAAATTTTGAATTTTTTTGACAAATATCAAGAGAGTTATTGTCTTAGGTTTTCTTAAAGTTTCTTTATAGTTTTTAGAGTTTTATTTGCGTTATACCTTGCTAGAAGCCTTGCTAAGGTAAGGGGTGAAACCCAATTGGTTATTGGTATGTTCTTAACAATTATTTATTGGTTTTAATGCTTATATTTTTATATTTTTAATTGTTTTACTCATCTAGAAAAGTGTTTAGTTCTGTATAATTCTTTAATTTATCGTAGACTCTAGGTACGTTAAATGCTTAGTATTCCCTATGAACTAATTCACTAGTTTTGTTTTGCCTAAGATTAATTAATTTCATGAAACTATCATAGAGAATTAATTTAACTTTATTACATTAGTTTTATTCTCTTGTGGTTTGCTAATCAATTCCCTTTTCCCTGTGGATTCAACCTCAGACTTATTGAGTTATTACTTCAGGATAATCCTGCACTTGGGAGCATTATTTAATTCATAGCAGAAAGAGACCAAGGTCAACCCGAGGCAAGAACCTCACTAGAAAAGCTAGAGAAAGAAGTGAAGAAGACAAGAGGAGCAAGTCATCTAGAGAATTTTGAGGCAAGAGCCCTGGATGGAACCACAGAGACTATATCCTTTTGTTGTTTGTAGGGTTAGCTCGTAAGAGCACCCTCGTTTGTTTTCTTTTTTCTTTTAAGGACTGTAGGATAGTGAGTCACTCGTCATTTGCTTGCAAGTGACAAAACAAGTTCTGGGATAGTGAAATAGTCGTTGCTCATTTCTTGAGCAACAAAGGTGGGATTTCAGATATACGAATCCCATGCAACTCTTCAAAGTTGCACCTCACCCTATGTATGCGTGATGTGTGTTATGTGCGTGGGTTAGGCCAGAGCCGTATGAAGAAACAAAATGTTTTGTCTCTTATTCTTTTGATTTTGTTAGCAAAGCTCACGAATCAAAAAAGGGACATCTGTAGACACCGCATTTTGTACCCCTTACGACTCGGGCCCCCGTTCCCCAATAATGCTTGAACTCTAAGGCCCAAGGCCAGTTTAGAGCCTAATTAGATATTAAATTGACTTGAGGAGTGTAAAAATAGAAAATATAACTTTTTAAATAAGCAAAAATCTATTTTTGGAAATAAAAAACCAAAGTGACCCTTGGCCCACGTATATAGGAAGAAGCCTGCGTACGTGGGCTAAAGCATGCGTACACAGACACATTCCTGCATACACAGTTAGGGTTTCAGAAGCATGAAATAAGAAAGTTTTCTACAATAATGGCTAAGGTTTGGAACGAATCCCACATCGTCTGTGAGCCGTTCCAAACCCCATTTTTTTCACTATAAAAAGCCTTATATGGTACATTTTCAAAACACACAAAAATCCCACGAGAAAAACCTAAGATTCACTAGAAAAATAGTGAATCAAAAGGGAGTTTTTTCACAAAACACCCTTAAGTCAATTTTATTTGATTGGGACATTTTCTAGCCACAATCCTTTGAGTTTAAGATTACTAATCACGTGTTTATTGACTATGATAGATTTGACTAAAAGGAACGGTCAAAATCAAAGCTTGGGAACCCCTTTTATGGTATCAAGCTTCAACCCTTTCTTTTTCATGTTCTGTTTTTCTTTTCTGCTTTAATCTTGTTTCTTTGCTTAGTTTAGGTTTATGCATGCTTTCTTAGGTTAGTTTTATAGTTCTTTTATGTTTTGAGCATGTTTGGTTGCTAGAATTAGGGTTTTTTATTTTTTTTTTTGGTGCTCTGTTTTCTATTTCACATTTTTGGGTTAGGGTTGTTGAACAAGTTCACGCACGCATGCCATGAGCATGCATATGCAGGTTAAACCCTGCGTATGCAGGTGCTTGCCTAGAAACCCTAAGTCAGGTTTCTTATGTTGTTTGGTTTGTTTGTTTCACATGTTTTGTCTCTTTTTAAATCATTTTCTTATGTTCATACATATTTGAGTCTCTATCTTATATGCTTATTTATCTTCAACATGGTTAAATTAGAGTTTATGTTTGTTCTTTCTTTGATGACATGAACATGCATTTACATGCCCATTCATGATGCCATAGGTGCTGAGGTGCTACAAGGTAAGTAAAGGTAAGTCATGTTTGACATGAACATGCATCTTTTGTGTTTGGCTCTCTTTTGCTTTAGGTTGATATATATGTTGTTTTGGGATAAAGATGCCATGATTTTATGTTAGATGCATGTTAGCACGTATGTGAGTTAGGATACAAAGTGTTGAAATTGTTTTTAATAGGGTTAAGACATAAGACACAACGATGGGAGACCAACCTTAGTATTGGGCAATTTTGGGTGCCTAACACCTTCCCAAGAACGTACCTAAATTCCAAACCCATACTCTACTAGTAAGATAAAAGGTCCTTCCTTGGAAAAAAACATTATATATATGATTCCTAGGCCATTGCAAAAACTAGGTGGCGACTTCAAAGACCCCCTTGTGTCCACAATTGAGATGAAAGAAGGTTTTATTGGGATGGTGTATAGGGTGAGTTGAAAAGGCCAAACTTGGGTTCCAATGTTTTTTATGGATGGCATTCCCAATATCTAGAAGCTTTTGGACAAATCCACTTGGAGGTCTCCACCTCGAAAAGAGGTCTTAGATGATTGATTCCATGCTTGACATACATCTTAGGATGAAGATTTTCTGATCGGTGGTGAAGGTTCTTGTGAAGCAAAAGTAGCAAACTTCATTTTCATGTGATTCGTTGATATAACCTGTCAAGGGAACATGCCACATTAGGGACCTAAGAAAGGCAATATGAGAATGACAAGAAAGGATGTTAATGCAATT
Organism: Quercus lobata; assembly: GCF_001633185.2. NCBI lineage: Eukaryota > Viridiplantae > Streptophyta > Magnoliopsida > Fagales > Fagaceae > Quercus > Quercus lobata. Next base: position 73,012,333 of record NC_044906.1, on the reverse strand, counting down.
CCCTGATATTTTGATGGAGCATTATCGCCCAGATATTGAGCAAGTGAATGGCACTTGTACATTGCACCACTAAGGCACAGGAGAATGCATATGTGGTTGTATTTGGACCCTACACGTGGAATGGCTGCAAATAAAGAGAGAGGAAGCATTGGCTAAAAGATCCTATTCCTAGTTTGTGCCAAAGGCATGACTGCCTTGGGAAGAAAGTAAGATATGCACTTGACATGGTACTCAAGCACTCACAAAAATGGAGATAGTGGTTTTCTAAAGCAAGCAACTATGAGGACACCCCTTATTAGTTGAATGCACATTGGACCACCTCAGAGACACGTGCATCACTCACAGTACTACTAATGTCCCTCTCAACACCCGGGGCCTGTCTCCCAAACGATGGCAAAGTCACCTACCCACGGGCCCCAATGCCACGTTGGCGCAATCCCTATCCTCTAGTTAGCAGAAAATATCACAACTGTAAAAGGTCCAAAATAAGGAAATGACGACTTAACACCTGTCTTTGTACTCAGCCATATTCCTCAAATTATAAGAGGAACATGCAGCTGTATTTTAGGGTAAGAACCCAAGTAGACATTTTGAGAAAAGAGAGTAAAAAGTTGATAAGATAGAAGACAAGGTCTCTCTTGAAGGAAGAACACCCTTATTGCACAAGAGATACCTCTTTTCCTCACATAATACAAATCTGAGTAGAGTAAGAATGTTCCATTCTCGCTCAAACCGTGGTTTTTCATCCCTCTACTAAGGTTTTCTACATACATCTTGTGTCTTTTTCCCTTTCTCACTATCACTTTCTTCTTCTATAACATGTGTCATGTCAAAGCTAGAATCTTTGTCACTTAGAGTTTTTTCAAGTAGATGTATTGTTAGATAACTTATTTTATTCCTCTAAATAAGCTTAAATCTAACTTGCACACACATTTTTGGCGACTCCATTGAGGATCTCTAGTTATTTCTTTTTAAGTGGTTTTTTTTTTTTTTTTTTGGTTGTATTCCTCTGTTTTGCTGTTACTTTCTCTATGCCTCCGAGGAAGAAAGCTACGAGGGTACTAACTGGTGTAGGTGAAACCATCGATCAAAACCAAGTGCAGATCACATATCCATGCACTCTGAAGGCATCGAGTTGTCTGGTGAGGCTGGTCATCTCGAGAACAAGAATATCATGGCTGCCATTGAAGACCTTTAGCATTCTCAAGTTGCTATGGTGGCAGAGTTCTAGTCTCTACATCAGGAGACAACCATACCTCAGGTCCCCCAAGGTGGTCAAGGTCCTCAGGGATCTCCTTATCTGACTAAGGAAGATATTTCTACTATCTTGTTCAAAGGCAAGAAGATGGAGAGTACTGTTTATGTTGATACCAACCCTTCTCATCCTGAAGAGATAGTTGGAAGGAATAGGTGTTAGGCCATTAGCGAGGCAGCTCAAGCTTTGACTAGGGTGATGGAAAGGAATCACGAATTGGTAGCTGTTGAAGGAAGTTTGATGCAGGTGGCATACCAAGAAGTAAATGATTCAGTCACCATTTCTAATAAAGATCTAGCCAACCGAGTTGTTGATGGTGACAGACCTTTATATATTACTATCTTTTTGGGAGCATCTTAAATTAAAAGGGTCTTGGTAGACATTGGCGCATCCACCAACATCCTGCCTCTCCCAACATTTGATGCCTTGCGTATTCCGACGGACAAGATCATCCCAGAGCCACTTCAAGTAGCAAGAATAGGGTCCTTATAGTAAAGTATCCTAGGACATGTGTCTTTGCATCTTAGGGTTGGGCCAATTCAAGCACCCACTCTCATGCATCTAAGGTTGTGGCTTCCACATATCATCAATGTGTGAAGGCTGTTTGGAGGAATAGGTAAGTGGCTATTGAAGCTACTAGGATGCCTTTTGATAGAGTAGAGCTCTATTTTGCTGAGGCAGCTTTATATCAAGAGTATGAACTTGAGGGTGAAAATAGAACTCTTCCTTTTAACCCTATTGCTTTGCAAAGAGAGGAAGAAGATGATGGTGAAGTGTAGAACCAGAAAGGCCCTCTAAGATACGAAGGATCACAAGGCCTAATGGTAAGGTGGTATATGCGTTTTGAAGGTTAAAGGAGGAGGATGAGGAGGATGGCGAGCTTAATTCCCCTAATCTAATGCAACAACCAAAGGAAGTTCATGTAGTTGAAGAGCCTATGAAAGAAGCTCCTAAGTACATGAATGATGTTGTCAAGAATGTGCAGGAAGAATTTGTTGAAATTGATTTGAATGATGGAAAAGAAGGAGAGAGGCTGGTGAAGATTATTAAGAGTTTGTCTGAAGAAGAAACAAAAAGGCTGATAACCTTGTTGAAGGAATACAAAGATGTTTTTGCTTGGAGTTACCATGAAATGCCAGGTTTGAGTCTGAGCCTAGTGACGCATAAGTTAAAGGAGGACCCCAACACTAAGCCTGTGAAGCAGCCACCAAGGAAATACCGTTTGAATATAGAAGAGAAGATAGCTGAGGTGAATAAGCTTTTAAAGGTAGTTTTCATTGAAGAGATTGAATGTCCAAGTTGGTTAGCCAACATAGTTCTTGTAAAGAAAAAGGGTAGTCAGATAAGAATCTATGTGGATTTCTAGGATCTCAATAAATGTTGTCCTAAAGATGAATTCCCACTTCCCAGTGTCCTTGAAAACTAACTTTAGGACACCTTTTGGAAATTACTTTTATAGGGTGATGTCTTTTGGGTTGAAAAATGCAGGTGTTACCTACCAAATGACTATGACTTTGATCATTGGTGATATGCTTCATAAGCAAGTAGAAGATTATGTTGATGATCTTGTAGTGAAGGCAAAGAATCCTTTTGAGCATCTGTTGTATTTGAGGCAAGTTTTTGAAATATGCATGGAGCATAACTTGAGGAAGAACCCTTCCAAATGTGCCTTATCTAAGAAAATTCTTGGGGTTTCTTGTTCATCACAGAGGTATTGATTTCTACCCCACAAAGGCCAAAGCAATTACTGACCTCAATCCCTCTACAACTTTGAAAGAGTTGAGAAGCTTTTTGAGAAAAGTTTCTTATCTAAGAAGGTTTATTCCAGGCCTTGCTGAGATCCTAAGCCTCTTATAGAGCAGAGTAAGAAGGGAGTGACTTTTTTATGGTGTGATCAATGCCAAAAAGCATTCAAGAAAATCCAGATGATATTGGCTAACCTTCACACAATGGTGGCCCCCTTACCTAGTAAACTTATTTTGTTGTACATAGCCAACACAGAGCAGTCCTTAGAAGCGTTGTTAGCTCAAGATCAAGGAGGGATGGAAAAGCCCGTGTATTATATTAGCAGGCTTATGAAGGGACCAGAGTTGAGATATTCAACTGCTGAGAAGGTATGTTTATCTTTAGCCTTTGTTGTGTCAAAGTTCAATCATTACTTGTTAGAGCATCATGTATAGTTGGTGATCAAAAGCAATCTTGTGAAATACCTCTTAACTCGCCCTCAATTATTGGGAAGAATGGCGTAGTGGGCCATCCTGACTTCGTGCCTTGATATCGAATGCATAAGACCAACCACCATCAAGGGTTAGACAGTAGCTGATCTGCTGGCTAACTTCCCAAGGATAAGTGATTTCTCACCTTCCAAATAGGAAGTCTTGGTGACAGAGGAGCAAGAATGGTCAATGTATTTTGATGGCTAATCTACATTTCAAGGGGGAGGGATAGAAGTGGTATTAAAGTCACAAGGGGAGGAGCACACCTTCGCTTACAAGCTGAGTTTTCCCTACTCTATTAATGAAGTAGAATATGAAGCCTTATTGGCAGGGCTAAAGGTTGCCAAAAGGTTGAGCATAAAAAGGTTAAAAGTATTCGATGACTCTAAGCTAGTGATAAAGCAAGTTGAGGGAGCTTATGGAGTAAAGAATCCTAGTCTAGCTGCTTGTAGAGCTGCAGTTCAGAGGATTATGAAACAATTTACTTCCATAGAATACGAAGTGGTTGGCAGGAATGAGAACAAGGTTGTTGACTCGCTAGCTACTCTAGCCACCAAGTCCGTGTTGAAGAAAGAGAAAATGACACTTTAGGTGTAGAAACAACCTAGTTTGGATCAGGATGAACTGTGTCTCCCTCAAGATTCGTGAGAACCCTTATTGAAGGAAATGGCTCAAGAAAAGTATGTTGGGTTGGAGTTACTAGTAAATATGAAAGACTTCCTCAAGATCAATGGGAATCTATTTTTTAGAGGAGCAGAGGGTCTGCTAATGAAGTGTGTCTCGAGATAAGAAGGACTGACACTGTTGCATAGGTTACACTATCATATTTGTGATGTAGACCTTGATGTTAGTCTGTTAAAAGATTGCAGAGGCTAGGGATCTTTTGGCCAGAAATGACCAATGATGCTAAAGAAGAGCAAAGGAGTTGCAAGACTGGTTCCATCATTTTCCTAGATCAAGGAAAAGTACTTAATGGTGAGTTGTTGGAGGAAGATTGGCAGGATCCATACTTGAGATACCTTTTACAAGGTGTACTACTTGTTGATCGAGTAAAAAGAGAAAAGTTGAAGAAATACATGACAAGATTCAAAGTTGTAGATTATAAGTTATTCAAGAGAAGTTTTCAAGGAAGGTGGATGGTATGTATTCCCACTAAAGAAGTTAATGGCGTTCTCTCAGACTTGTATGAAGGAGAGCCAACAGGTCACCCGAGTGGGAGAAAGCTATGGCAAATGAAATTACACCAGCGATACTACTGGCCCACAATGCAAAGGGTTACTTAAGACTTTGTCAAAAAGTGTCAAGAATGCCAACGGCAAGGGGACGAAATACACACCAGCCATTAAAGTCTTCATCCAACTGTCGCTTTATATCCTTTCCACACCTAGGGGCTAGATTTTATAGAACCTATAAACTCCCCATCTGAAGGATGTACATGGATATTGGTACCCACTAAGGTATTTACCAAATGGGTAGAAGTTGTGGCTATAAAGTAGGCAATAGGTAGCTTAGTGGCTAATTTCATGAAGGAGAATATAATATTTCATTCTGGGGTACCCAGTAAAATTATTTCTAACAATGGCAAACCATTCCTGAACAAGGATGTGCATCGAATAACAGAATGGTACTCAATTTCTCACATGACACCTTATTATTCCAAATGAAATGGTCAAGCTAAGGCATCTAGCAAAAGATTACTGAAGATATTGAAAAAATTGACTAAGGAGAATGGAAAGGGATGTAAAAAGGAGCTTCCCATTGCTCTGTGGGCTTATAGAACAGCCAAATCACAAGCTACAAGAGCTTCACCCTTTTCTCCAGTCTATGGCATGGAGGCTGTTATCTCAATAGATTTAGTAAGGCTAGCTGTTAAGCTAGCAGAGGTTGTAGGGATACCTAGAGAAGCTACTTTGGAAATCGTTGAAGAAGAATGTGATAATGCTACCACTCATAACCGCCTTTACTAGGCTAAGATGAAGGCCGAGTTAAGGAAAGGAAATTTCAAGTGGGGGAACTTGTTTAGAAAACTGCCCCTGATGTACGAGGAGTGGCTAGAGCTATTAAACACAAGTTTTCTCCAAAATGGGAAGGACCCTATATAGTGGAAGAAGCACATCCAATAAGACACTATTGGCTAAAAGATCAGGCCGGTATAAAGGCACATAGCCCCATTAGCAGAGCTCACCTTAAAAAATATTATGCTTAATCTTGTAAAAATATTTTGTTGCCTTAATATCAAACTGATGATATGTTCCATGATACTTATACTATTATAAGCAAAGTTTTCTATTTAGCTATGACATGTTATATTGTTCATAATATGCATGCAAAGTCTAGATAGCCTAATGGAATAAAGCATAGCAATGTTTATAATACAACCACATAGCCCTTCAAGACCATAAAATATTACAACTTGAAAATCAGATAATGTTTGTGAGAGAACTAATGTTTTCAAGAGAGAAGTCTGGATTGCTTAGAGCTTCCAGCTAGCCTTCCAACTTCTCGATCTCTTTCTTTAAAGAGTTACATTCTGCAGTAACACCTTTTAATTAAGTCTGAAGGGCAGAACTTGCTTCTTGCTGGGATGTTAATTCCACTTGAAGTTTGTTGATAGATTCCTAGAGCTAAGTGATTGAAGTGTTGCGTACCTGTAAGGTTGATTTTGTTTCCTTTGCTTTGTTGATACAAGAGTTTTCTTTAACTCTCAACTCGTGAAGTGAGGATAAGGAAGCATGAACAAAGGGTCCCGCCTTCTTTAAGTCCCTTAATGCAATGACACGACTTTTTAATCAACCGACATTGACACTTAGGCCATCGACCTCACTTAGTGTGGAAAGGAAATCGTCAAGGGGAAGAGCCAAACAATATATAGAAAATCACGTTGAAGACTATATATAGAAATCATGGAGCTCAATGGATCGAGAGGTGTCGAGAGTTGTCAAAAACTAAATCTCGACAGATGAAGCTGTCGAGGTGCTATTGAGAGCTGTCTACAGCAAAGTGACCTCGATGGATCGAACTACTATCAAGCTGATAGAAAGTTTCTCAATGGATCGAGAATCTGTCAAGAAACTATCGAGACAATTTCTCAAAAGTTTCGATGGATCAAGATTGCGTTAACTTCTGTCGAGAAAGAAGATCAAGGGGCTTGATAGATAGCTTAGTTGTCGAGAGGTATCGAAAAGCTGTTGAGATGTGCAAAAACAGTTTTTCAAAGAAGAGAAAAACACAGAAATAAATGAAATCAAGCATGCTACTTAACCAAAGATTCAATCAACATTTTAAGTTCTCAAAAACATCTCTCAACATAAAAAAATGTCAAGCATTTAGATCTAAAACACACACACACATAACAAGTCTAACTAATTTTATATTTCAAAAACACGTCAAGATAGTTTAGTGAGCATACATTAACACATGTATCCCTTGTGATGGCCAAATCATATTGTACCTACATATGTATCTGTGATGCCCCAATTTGATTGATTGATTATGTAATGCCTGTGGGTGTGTGATGAGTCCCACATTGGGTATTTACTGGGTAGATCTGGGCTTTATTAACAACTACAAGGAGTCTCAATTGTGACTAGTCCTTTTGAGGTATAGCGCAGATGTGGCTAGCGCTTTTCCTTGGGTCGTTACATATGGTATCAGAGCTGGCCCGGTAACCCCGTGTGCGCTCAGAGACACTACCCCACAAAGTGGGCCCCAACGAGGACGTTAGGAATTTAAGTGGGGGAGATTGTGATGCCCCAATTTGATTGATTGATTGTGTGGTGTGTGTGGGTGTGTGATGAGTCTCACATCGGGTATTTACTGGGTTGAACTGGGCTTTACTAACAACTACAAGGAGTCTCAATTATGACTAGTCCTTTTGAGGTATAGCGCAGATGTGGCTAGCCAAGGAAAAGCACTAGCCACATCTGCGTTATACCTCAAAAGGACTAGTCACAATTGAGGCTCCTTATAGTTGTTAATAAAGCCCAGTTCAACCCAGTAAATACCCAATGTGGGACTCATCACACACATCACACAATCAATCAATCAAATTGGGGCATCACAGTATCAAAAGTAGCAAAGAATATTATGTGTTGTGTGTGAAAAACATCACAAGATTGCATAAGTGTCTTCATGTTATGACGATTTGGGATATGAAAAAATCAATTTAACTCACACACAATCATAACTGCTTGATGGGAACTATCACCTTCGAGGTACATCTTATAACTTCCAAATCTCCTAGAAAACATGCTTGCAATCATATATAAATCATTTTGATTCTTTTTACTTATATCATTCTTTGCATATTTTTCTTTTTTTAAGCATATCATGCATGGGGATATAAGAGAGAGAAAAGAAATACCCAATTATGTTAAGCTTTTGACATTGCACTTTTACTATGCCGAAGCATACCGATGTCATTTCATGATTGGTAGGCAACAGTGGTGAGATGATTATTTATGCCTTTTTATTAGGAATTTTTAGTCGTTCTTGTCAAAAAGAGTGATGCAAGTGTTAAGTACAAAAGATTAATTAATCTTACTCATCATAAACACGAGCCACAAAGCTCACTTGCTTAGTTGTGCGTAGAGATATTCATCTAAGTTACAAATGATACAAAGTTTAGAAAATTTTGTTTCAATGGTCATCCAAGGTACACAAGTACCAATGTACACAAAACACACATTGTTTTTGCATTTTTCTAATTTTTCAATTTTTTTTTTATGAAAAAAAAATAAAGCAAAACTGAAAACAAACAAACAAAAACGTGTTAAACAAATCAAAGCATAAATCTAGACTGACTTAAAACAAGAAAGCAAAAACACACAAGTAATGCAAGCAAAAAAATAAAGGGAGAGAGAGAAAAATGACTAAATCACTTAAAGCCTTTTTCATTCCACACATTGGAAGAATCTTTCCGTTTAGTGAACCCTTGATCTAGCAGTGAGGGGAAAGAATTGAAACCATTCAAGTTCGTAAGGAGCATGAAGGCTTTGAGAAGATCTCCAAAAGGAGTAAAGGAGGATGGAAACTGATTCTAGTTTCCAGATGAGATCATACTGTTACTCTGTTGAGTGGCTAACCACTTATAGCATTTTGGTCGAGTATGTCCAGTAGCTCCACAATGCTGACAAAGATGATGTTTCTTCTGTTTAGACTTTTGATTATTGCTCTTCTTAGCCTTAGGGTTTTTAGTCTCTTTCTTATCAAGCTTAGGGGGTGTTCCTAAGATAGATTTGCCATTTTCTATGTTCTCACTAGCTAAAACAATTTTCACATCATTATTCTCAAATTCAACATTATTAGCAGGTGAAACAAAAACAGTAGTACTAGAAGAAGCAATACTAGGAGAAGAGAAATCATACCCTAAACTGGTTCAACCAGAAGTAGATTTCAGGAAGCTATGCATCTTGTCAAGCTTTACACTTGAAGTCCTCTCCAACTGAGCCCTGACTTGGAACAACTCTACCTCAAGCTTCTTGGTCTTCTTAGCCAAGAAATTGTTCTCAATTCATAATGCTCCAATAGTCTGATTAGCTTCATCAAACTTTGTGCAAATCTCTTCTCGAACAAGTTCCACATCACTTAGTTTTTTGGTGACCAGCCTATATAGTTTCTCATGCTTCACAGAAACCTTGTACAAATTTTCATAGGTTGTATGGATATTATCTTGATTGTCCATTTTCTCGAACTTAGAATCCACCAAGTCCTCTTCATCATCTACAGTTTCTGAACCCCTCATCAATGGGATTAACTGTAGCAGTGAAGGCATTTAACATTCCTTCGTCATCATTATCATTTGAATCATCCTCAAGTTCAGTGTCACTCAAGGTAGCAGCAAAGGCCTTGTTTTTCCCAATGGTCTTGAGATACATTGGGCACTCTTGTTTCATGTGTCCAAAGTTTTGACATCCAAAACACTTAGGTCCTGAGCGAACAGTGTACTGACTGCCATCCCTAGCATCCTTCTTCCCTCTATCTTGACTCTTGAATTGTGAAGAAATGAATTGCTTATGGTCTTTGTCGAATCCTTTCGCATTGGCATTCTTCATGAACTTTTTGAACTGCCTTGTGATATAGGATTTCATCTTAGAATCTTCATCATCAGAAGACTCATTGGTGTCACTGCTTTTGGCCTTTAATGCCATGCTCTTACCTTTACTACATTTCCCAGTCCTTGTCAAACCCAACTCATAGGTCTGCAAGTTGCCAACTAGCTCTGTCAAAAGAATTTTGTCAATGTCCTTTGATTCCTCAATTGTGGTGATCTTGGTATGAAATTTCTCAGGTAGAGATCTGAGCACCTTTCTAACAATCTTGGATTCGGGAATGGTTTCCCCAATATTAAAGGCTGAGTTCACTATGTCCTTGAGCTTGGCATAGAACTCATTGAACGACTCATCCTCCTCTATCTTGATCTCTTCAAAGCTTGTAGTAAGCCTCTGAAGTTTTGAATCATTGACAGTCTTAGTTCCTTCATAGGTTGTCTAGAGAATGGTCCATGCTTCCTTTGCAGTTTTAGTAGAGGATATCTTCTTAAACTCCTTATTGGTCACTGCACTGAATAAAGCATTCAATGCCCTACTAATGAAGTTAGCCGCTTTGATCTTTGCATCATCCCAATCAGCCGGCGCTTCCTTAAGCTTGGTCCAGCCTATCTCCACAGCTTGCCACACTTTTTCATCTAATGATTGCAAGAAAGCTCTCACGCGTACTTTCCAATATGTATAGTTAGTGCCATCAAATAAAGGAAGTATAATTAAAGATTGTCATCTATCCATGACAATAGGGGTCAATGGATCACATAGCAAAGATTAACCCTAATTAGAGTGTACTCGCTTTAACACCACTTGATAGGTCAAGAATGTATTAACCCCTTATGATAAATTAACCAATTAATTAGCCAAGTGAATTAATTAAATTAATTAACATGCAATATGCGTGGTAGTACAAAAAAATCACCAACTAAGTTAAATGCAGTGGAAAATAAAGTTGACACGGTGATTTGTTTACGAATGGGGAAAACTTCTAAGGCAAAAACCTCACCAGGTGATTTTAAGGTCACCACTCCTGAGAATCCACTATTATCACAATAAGCGGTTACAGGTAAAGAAATCCTAGTACCTTATACCAATCTACAGTTGAACCCTTACCCCAATACACAATTGGGCTTATTCTGTAGTGACAATATCTCCTATTCAATGCACGGCTCCCAGTATGTGACTAACCAATTGATGCACGGATCCAAGTACGTGACTAACACACCAACTTAAGAAAAATGTTGGCTGTAAAGTTCTTTAGTTCATCCACACAATGAAGATCAAGCTCCTTGGTCACAAAATCCTACGACGTACAAACGCAGCAGCTTCTTCAAAAGAAAGATGAACTAGGGCATATGTCTCTAGACACAATATGCTTGAATAAAATCTTTGCATCAAGTTTCATCAACCTTATGACGGCCCTTAAAATAATCCTTATATAAGTTTAGGGTTGTGAGAAAAGATAGCCTAAACACATACGAATGGATATGCGTGAAATCAGATCTGAAAAACTGATTTTCGTAAATCTCAATAGATAGGGTATTTGTTGAGCAACTGTCAAGCATCGGGCTAAATTTGTTTTTTAAACCTTGATAGATACAATTTGTCAAGCTAGCTGTCGAGTTTTAAAAATACAGCAATTCTTCACTTGTTTCTTGAACAGATTTGGATGGCTTTAACTCTTAACTTGAACATGTTTCTTGAAGACTTAAACCATCTAGATCTACCAAATTACAAGTAAAGTGCGTTTTGTTAAAGGATAAGCCAATTCTAAATGACATATGTTCTTAACATGATTCACATATGTCCTCATAGCCAATACTTGTAGTTCTTTGTGCTCTTCTTCAGAATTCACTCTATATTCTTGTTAGCACCCTCTATTGCTCCTTTAGTCTAAGGACGATATGGTGAGGATTTGTGGTGCTGAATATTGAACTGTCTAAGTAGCTTTTTTGTTTCTCCTTGAAATGCAGCCCATTGTCAGAGATAATTTCATGTGGTACCCCATATCTACAAATGATATTAGTCTGAATAAACTAAGCAACTTTCTTTGAATTCAAAATCTTGTATGAGGCAGCTTCTACCTATTTAGTGAAATAATTAATAGCAACAAGTATGAATTCATGGCCATTAGATGTTGTGGGTGAATCTTCCCAATAATATATATTCCCCATGTAGAGAATGGCCAAGGTGAAGTTTGCTTCCATAGTAGTCCAATAATAACCTTGTCTCATTATCTTCCATGACAGCATATATGCATTCATATATAGCCTATAGCTTGACTCAAAAACCTCTTCAATTATTTACTGTGCTTCCCTGGTAGTCATGCAAAGGAAATGAATTTCATTATATGATCTTTTGTAAAGTCTCTCATCATAAATAATATAATTAGTGGACAACCTTCTGATGGTCAATTGGTCATTCATGTTTGCAAACTTTGGGTATGTCTCATCCTTGAGGTACTGTAAAATGTCTGAATACCATTCACCTTCTCCATTTGTTCCCTCATCTTCTATTGACATGCAATAAGCTGGCTCTTCTTTTTGTTTCACCACTATTGGTCTAGCTTCATCTTCCTTAGGTCCATCCATTATGGATGCCATTGTTGCTAGAGCATCAACAATTTGATTCTGCATTCTCGGCACATATTGGTAATGATTTTTTTTTTTTTTTTTTTTAATTTCGAGGCCCACCTTTGGAGACATTCATGATAAGGCATTAGCCTTTCTTCCTTAATCTTCCATCTATTCTAAATTTGAGCAATTATCAAGATTGAATCACCATATACTTCCAACTCTTTCACTCTAAGACTCAAAGCTACTCATAACCTCATAATGCAAGCTTCATATTCAGTGGCATTATTAGTGGCAGGAAATTTGAGCCTAATACATCTTCCATAATTCTACCTCAATCCCCATGATATTCTCATTTGGAAAGTCTCCATGGATTTCTTCAGCTTCTTCGGGTGAATAGTAGGCTAAGTGATCAACAATTGCCCTCCCCTTCACAGACTTCTGAGTTATATATTTAATATCAAATTATGACAAAAGTAGAACCCATTTAGCTATTTTCCTATCTTGCACAGGCTTCTCCATTAGATATTTCAATGGGTCCATTCTTGCAATCAACAAGACCTTGTAAGCAAGCATACAATGTCTGAGTTTGCGGGTTGCCCATGCAAGTGCTACACATGTCTTCTCAAGTGATGAATACTTCTATTTATAAGCCAACATCTTCTTGCTGATGTATTAAATCACATTCTCCTTCCTAGACTCCTCTAGGTACTGAGCAAGCAAAGCCCTCATTGCTGTATTTGTAGTTGTGAGATACAACAATAATGGCTTTTCAGGTACAAGTGGAACCAGTATTGGTGGCTTCATCAAATAATTCTTAATATTCTTAAAAGCTTCTCGGCATTGTTCATTCCATACTGTGGGAACTTCCTTCTTGAGTAGTCGGAAAAGTGGCTCACATGTCATGGTGAGTTGGGCTATGAATTTGCTGATGTATTGTATCCTCCCTAAAAATCCTCGAATCACATTCTCAGTCTTGGGAAGCTTCATCTTCATGATTGCTTTGATTTTGTTAGGATCAACTTCAATTCCCCTTTGATATACTATAAACCCCAACAGCATTATAGATGTCGCGCCAAAAGTGCACTTCTTTGGATTCAATCGTAACTTATATAATTGGATTCTTTGAAAGAACTTCCGCAAAGTTGGTATATGCCTTTCACAGTTTTTGGACTTCACTATCATATCATCAACATAAATTTCTACTTCTTTGTGGATCAAATCATGTAAGAAAGTGGTGGCTGCATGTTGTTAAGTAGCATTAGCATTCTTAAGGCCAAATGACATGACCTTGTAGCAATACATCTCCCATTGAGTAATGAAGGATGTTTTCCTCATATCTTCTGGAGCCATCTTTATCTAATTGTATCTTGAAAAACCAACCATAAATGATAGCAAGACATGTCTTATTGTGTTATCAATCAAAATATCAATGTGAGGTAAGGGAAAATCATCTTTCGGGCTAGCCTTATTGAGATCTCGGAAGTCCATACACATTCTCACTTTCCCATCTTTCTTTGACACTAGAACCACATTAGCTAACCATTCTGGATAGTTAACCACCCTCCAAAATCCCATATTGTACTGTTTCTCAACTTCTTCCTTGATCTTGAGAGTCCATTCTAGCTTTATTCTTCTCAACTTCTTCTTGACTAGCTTCATGGGGTGGGCGGCTCCCTTTCATGCCCAGTTCTTCAACTCAGTTGTGGCTTCAACGATGGCGGGTGGCTCCCAGTGAGTTCCTTCTTCCCTCAACATCAGTACCCTGTGATCTTCATCCATATAATTTGTGGCTTCACCATCAATCTCCATATCTATGGGCTTGTCAGTCATAAAAGTATCCAGACGCTCTATACTATCCATTCACCCACTAAACAAATCATGCTTTCCTTTGTTGCTCAGGTGGATGTATTAGGGGAGATATTTTGACTCATTCCCTTCCATTTTCTCATCTTCATTTTCAAGACTTTCCAATGTTAATTTTCTGAAACTATGGATCATTAGCTTTCGGTCTAGAGCGGCCAATCTAGTGTCTATGTCATCTTCTTCCTTAGTGTATGGGGCTAGTGAGCCAAGTTTTGAATTTTGAAATGACCCCAACTCATGAATTTCTCTACCATGCTTGTCATATTGAGGACCTAACCTTGAGGTACCATCAGTAATGTAGCTCCAATCCAAAGGACTCCTATAGGAGTAATCATCATAGTCTACATTATCAGCCTCTTCAATCTCCTCTCTTGCAGCTCCCAACACATTTTTTAGCCCATATTCTTCACTTCCGGCGTCGCTCCCCATGTTTATTGGTTCAGTTTCAACATTATCTTCTATATCTCCATCATAGTAGTCTACGTCATCATCAGAGCAGTCTTCATAGAAAAGTCTCACATCTTCATCATCTCTATCACTAGGAGGTTCACTTTAATCATTGTCACTATATTGGCTATCATAGTCTTCACTCTTATTGCTTTCACTATCATTGTTGCCATCATCCTCATCATCTCCATTATCACTACTGCTGCTATCACTACTATTATCACTCTTGTTGTACTACCTTCATCATTATCACTAGGGGCTTCTCCTCTTTCCTCATCTTCATCACTAGTTCTCGCTTCATACGGGCTCTTCAATGCATGTTGATAAGCTTCTCAGTACTCTTCTTCTTCTTCTTCTTCTATATTGCAAATGGCATCTCCTAGAACTATAGTCATTGCATCAGAGTCCATGTAATCAACCCAAAAACCCTCCGACAGTTAAATCAATTTTCTCTCTAGAACACAAGAATGAGAAACTTTCCATTGCAAAACTTACCTTAAGTGGATGGGACTTGCCCCTTTTATAGAGAGTTAGAAGTGGGTCTACTTGTTTGGATCTATCACCGTCGTAGGTGATGTGGACAGTTAATGGAGAACATGGGGTTCATGGAGCGAAATTCGAGGACCCCCCCCCCCCCCCATGTTTTTGGAGTAATACGTTGTGGTTTGATTATGTGAAATTTTTGGAGAATTTCTTGTAGAATTTACCAAGTACATTTTGGTCATCCATCCACCTGGTCGTCCATGGAGGATTTTCCTCTAACCAAAATATCTTATTAAAGAACAAGAATTATTTATGTATATTGTCATTCTTGGGATTTTCTCCTGCTGAAGTCCTTTGGACACGTTCTGGACATGGACGACTATCATGGACGACTTAACCTTAATTGATTCCTATCATTATTGATTGTGAAACTTGCTATAGATATCCTCTCAACTCCTTACTCTAGAATCATCTAGGTCGAGGAACCACCTAAGAGCGGCTCTAGTCAAAGTGTTTTGGAACATCTGAGCAAGTAGTTCTTCAATTACTCCTAGGGGCTGCATGGCCCTCATGTACATCTTCAAATGAGACTTTGGGTAGCCAGTCCCATCAAACTTGTCTAAGGTTGGCGTCTTGAATTTGGGAGGCAGTCTCACATCAAGAAAAAGTGAAAGTGATTGGTAGTCCATGAGGTCTTCCATCTTACGAGCTCTCCTGATCATCTCTTCCACCTTGTTTATCCTCTCGTTGATCTTCTTCTCACCTTCCATGGTTAGGGAATTATGGTCAGTCTTGTTCTCCTCTTGGCCACCCTTCAGGTTTAGAAATTGTTGTACCATAAGTTTTATATCCTCCCTCAGCTAGATTTGACTAGCTACCATGTTGTTTAGTAGCTCTTGAGTGTTCATGAGTTCTTCAGTGTTCGGATGTTATTTCCCATCTGCCATAGCGATGGAATCTTCAGACTTCTTGTGGTTTGGATTGTCTTGCAGGTCGAATACGGGATTATGATGTTGTAGCAGTGGGGTGTCTTCTATGCTTACGGGCTTCAGTACTGTGAGAGGAGTGATGGGCTTGGAACTGTAACTATTAGCTTAAGTGTCGATCTTGGGTTCTTTTTGAAGCCTTCTCTCTGATCTTGACCAAATTCTCCCCTAAGAAAAGGCTTGGTTGGGTCAATCAAAGCTAGGTTTCCATCTACATCAATTAACTAACCAAACAAACACACACAATATGCAATGCAATTTTAACATCGATCGACCTAAGGGTAGGTCATAAGTCATTACGTTATAGGATGGGTTTGTTATTTTATTGTTTCCCATGACTAGGACGTTAGACCTCCCAACTTGTAATGAAATGAACATTACATTGGTCCAAATGGCATGGTCTATCCTTTATAGTCAACAAGAAGTGATCTAGTGACTTTGGGCTATAAGTTAGTGAGCTCACCACTGGGTACCCAAATCTAATGAAGACTGGTAATCCATAGTTACTAACACCATATGTTTGAGATGGGGGCATACATATTTGTTGTTTTTATGGCACACACTATGATAGTTAGGGAAAGCTCTTAGCAATTAATAGGGCAACACAAACAAAAATATCATACAAACATCTTAAGATATAAATAAACAAACAAACAACAATATCTTGCGAAAGAAAAGGGTATAAAGTTGGTCACCTAAAGCCTAACACGAAACTTAACCCTCGACATCCCCAATGGAGTCGTCACTGTGAGAGACCGTGCTTCTTGAGGGGTGCTCTCAAAAAGAGATTTGGGTGCTTGTAAGGGCACCTCTCTTTTGAGTAGTGGTGTGGAGTTACCACTTCTTTTTTATAAAAAAAGAAAAAAAATATATAATTACATGTCCAAAGTACCTCAAATGTTATTGATTGAATAAAAAATACAATTTTGGTAAATTATCCTTACAAGGCTGTGGGTCCTAGTTACAATCTATGCAAAAGAATGCAAAACTTTAGTCCTAGTTACAATCTACCAAAATTAAAAGACAAAGAACTAATCTACCTATCCAAAAATCCTAAGCTCGGGGGCTAGGTTACGGAATGGGAAGGTGTTAGACACCCATTTTGCCAAGACAGAGTTTGGTTTTCTAGACTTTAATGACCAATGTACCATTTTGGCATGATGTTGAATGACATGTTGAACACACATGACAAACATTGACAAAAATAATCTAAATAAATTTGCCTTATGAATATGCCCTCTTCTAAAAGAAAATAAGATTTGCTTTGAAAACTAAAAAAAAAAAAAAAAAAAAAAAAAAAAAAAACAACTAAGACTTGGTTTATGAAAAAAATCAGATTTGTTTTTGGTAAAAAAATGAGATTTTGTTGAAAAGAATCATATTTGCTTTTGTGTAAAGGTAGAAAAAAAAAAAGAAGTGATTTTATCAAGAAAAATCAAATCTGTTGTTTGTAAAAAAAAAAAAAAAAAAAATGATTTCGTTAAAATAACTAGATATGTTTTTGAAAAGTAATAAAAAAAATTTTAGGTTTATGAGAGAAAAAATTAGATCTGTTGTTTGAAATTAAAAAAAAAACAAAAAAAAAAAAAAAAAACTTTTGAAAGAGGATTCACATTCATGAGATAAATTTATTATACATGAATCACATATTAAAAAAACTTCAACCTAACTTTTAACCCCTTCTTTTAAATTTCAAAATTTGCAATTTTGTAAAAAAAAAAAAAAAATTAGATCTGTATTTAATGAAAATACAGATCAGTTTTGAGTCTAAAAAAAAATTAAATATGTATTTAACGAAAATACAAATAAGTTTTTGAACTTTTAGAAAAATCAAATCTGCATTTAATGAAAATACAGATAAGTTTTGTAAGTTATCAGATCCGTATTTAATGAAAATATATATCAATTTTGTAAGTTTAAAAAAAATCAAATCTAAAAATACAGATCCATTTTTGAAAAAAAGTAATCTTTGATAGTCATTAGCAGATTTTGAAACTTAAGAAAAAAAAATTACAGTAAACAATCATCTAAGAACATGTTAAAGAAAATTCTAGCAAAGCATGGTAATTATATATCAAGAACAAAACATAATAAAACATGTTAAACACATTCATGCACCAAAAAATAAAAACTCAATGGAGAAAAAAAAGAAAGAAAAAATAAACAGAATACCTTTTGTATGAGCTTGCTCTTCTAATGAAAGAATATTTTAGAATTCAAAGAAGTTTGTTCGCCTCTTTGAAGCCTAAAATACTTTACCTACAGAAAAGAAATTTCTAAAGAAAAAGCCTTCAGAATGTCTTTAACATAAGGGGAATTGAAAATTCTAAGGGGAATTGAAAATTCTAAAGAGAATTGCCAGAAAGAAGAGGGGGGGGGGGGGGGGGAGGTCAGAAAGTGTCCTAAATTTTGAGAGGCACCCACTATTTATGGAGGTTGGAATGCTTCGAAAAATTAGCTGAATGATCAAATACGAATTGGAATGCGTCCTTATCTCTAAAAAATCGAAAAAGATAAGCTTTATCTCAATCAGGGGGTCCTTAGGCCGAGCCTCGAATTTGTGCCAATCAGCACTTGGGGAGTGCCGATCGGCACTCCAAGAGTGTTGAATGGCCCTCTTAGGTGCCGAATCCGTGATCGAGTATTGGTCCAATTTAGACTCATTTTTTGAGGTTTTTTTGAGCCAAAAATTGTACCTAGATGCATTTTTAATCCGTATTCTAAAAATTAATCAATTTTTCTAGATATTTAGGTCTTTAAAGTGATAATTATCTTGTAGATAAACATTATAACAAGTCTTGATTATCTACAATTTCGTTGTTATATGATTATCCACTTTATTCCCATGCAAGTAAGTCTATTTTTAACACTAACTAACAACCAATCACAAAATTATTTAATTAATTTCAATTGTCTAGCCAATCAGAATTAATTTAAATTAATCATGCGTGATTGGTTCCACCTAAACAAAATGTATGCAAACCGTGCAAACTTAATCATGTGATATCTTTCAATCTGACGGTCCGATTTGAAAATTGGACATATCGTCACGACCATTAGAACCTCAAGATCAGTTTTATGATATGCTATGAATGAATTAATGCATGTAATGCAACTCTAAATTTTGGGTATATGAATGGCCATTCTAGTCATCTTCCAAGATTAAATTGTGGGTGCAAAATCGAGTGTTTACACTTCTCTTGCTTGATATTTGATAAGCCGAAGCCAGTTCTTGAAAAGGGAATTCAAAAGAACTGAGGCTAGTAGGGAATCTTGGCCTTGAAAGGATCCGACAAAGTTGGAAATACCTAGGCCTCCCCTAATAGAGTGGCCTTATGCATCCTTTTAATTGTCCATTCTCATGTTCAATATAGGTGTCTCATGTTGATTGATTAAGATGTTGCATCCATAAGGTAACCCAAAGTAGGTTTATTGAAATCTTCAACTCCTTGGAGTGGGCTCTTGAATGAGTTGCTCATGGCTCACGTATTCAGAAATGGTTCCACCAGTTTCTGTCATGACCACAACTAAGGTAAATTTCTGAATGACTCATTGGTCTTGCGATGGTGACCCTACTTGAGATTTGTATAGGAATCTATGACGCTTTTGCCACCATCGGCTTCATCCCTTTTTACATTTGAGAAGAATCGAGAAAAGTTTTGCCCTAGTATGGCATTTTTCTAGTTCTTCGATAATCCAAACGACCTCTTAAAGATCCTTGATGGAGATGAGCTAAGACTTTCTTGGTCTTTTTGAGCCTTGCACTGGCAATAAATTTCCTCTAAGGGAGATCTTGATCCCCTAAAAGTCTTTAGACTGGGTTGATCTTTAGCATCCTCCCTATTCTCAGGGTTTTCTTGAAAATTTCATGCAACTAGTTGACAACATCAACCAGATCTTAGGAGTGAAACCAAGGTCCTTTAAGAAGCATTGCAAGCGAAAATTGGCTACATATCAACTTGGTCTTGGTAGCCCATCGTCGAGTCTTAATCTCCACATTTGGAAGTAGTGTTAGGGAAGTTCCGCAGTTTTTCTTGAAATAGTACTAACTCATCTATCTTCTACTACCTCAGGTTCAATGTGACCTCTTGGTTGAGATTTTGAGTGATGGTATGCATGCCCAAAGGGCTTCTGATAGTCCTTTCTTTAATGTTGAGAATAGTCGAATCCAGACTAGACATGAATTCATCTTGACAAGCGGTGGGAGGGTTGGGTACCCTTAGGAGTTTATGCCATTGATGGCCATTTTAGAAGAATTGACTCCAAAGACTTTTCTAACATCAATCTTGATCGTTAGAATCAATTGGCTTGGATTGCAAAAGACAAATCAAGGTGGTCTTAGTAGCACCAACCTTTTCAATCTATCACTCAAAGTGTGACACAAAGGAGAACATCTTTAGAAGCTTCTTACTCTCCAGATCATCTTCGGTTCATTCCCCTAAGGTTATGAGACTAACAAAAGCCATGGACTTGGATCCTACAGATCTTCCCATAGACCAGAGCCTTAGACATTTCTGGGATTGTCTTGATCATCTCATTTTCAAGTTTCAGAGAATGCACTCGAGTGGACCTTTCTCTTTTTATTTTTGAGTACTCTTGTAGGAAGTTTCCCCCATCCTCTTCTTCCATTTTCTATCAACTGGAATGTCAAGGAGCTACCAAAGTGTTGAGACAATGATGGTATGAGCATTTAATAGCGATTCACGCCTATTCTTTTCAGGTTTTAAATGCCATGTGGTAGCGGATTTGACCATATCGTCTTGAAGAGCCTATACATGAATTGAGACCTCAGTTTGCAACTAAATGATGGAAACCAATTCCCATTTTGCAATCCCCCAAAGTATGTTGGCTTTCAATTCAAATGGTCCATTGCTTTTGTTCAATATTCCACTCACTCTTCATTCTTGCCATATATCCTTTAGTACAAGCTTGGAGACGCAAGGATCTTAAACTTCTCACACTTTGTCTCACACGTCGAAAAAGAATGGGATAAAAAGGAGTCGGGATTATAATTGAGACATTTTCATGGTGGAAACAAAAAACCAAAGCCCATCTTAGTTTTATGTCCAAATGCTTTAAGCATGCCCTTTTTTGATTTTGCAATTAAGGGAGAGAAGTTCCATGCTTTGGACTTCTTGTAATTGAATGAGTTTCTAAAGTGAAGCAAATCTTAACATAACCTCTTTGTGGCAAGTGATTGAACATTTGCATACGTTTTGAAAAATCTTGGGATGAACCTCTTTTTCTTCACAATGAAAATTTTAAGGTACCACCCCTTGTCTTTTTTAGGAAAAATTTGACACAATTTGTATAGCAAAGGGTTTTGTAATGATCAAAGCAAATGTAAAGCTCTTTTTCTAATACAATATTCACAATGATCCTTGGACAAGGAAACCAATTTTGATACAAGGAAAACAAAGTTCGATCCCTTTGGCAATTTTGAAGAAAAATTTAGCCTCTTGCCTGTCTCTATGGAAAGACTTGGTTGCTTGTCACCCAATTTTTATTTGTGCAATTAGGCGAAAGATATTAACAAATGCATGCATGCCCTTGTAAGGTCGGGGACCCTTAGGGCTCAGGTGGATACTAATGCATGAGCGGTTTTGGGGCCATCCCTTTTAGGGTTTCTTAATGTTATGCAAACAAGCAAAGATCATACCTTCATTTGAGATTTGTTCCCCTGCAAACGAAATGCTCAAGGGCATGCTCCTATCATTTTCAAAAATTTTGCTTAAACCCTTGAGCGGGTTTTTTTATCACAGTGAGTTTCTATAGTGATGCAGAATTAATGCAAAAACTTGGCAAGTAACCAAAACTTTCATATCATGCTTGAAATTGCAGAATGGACCTTTCTCTTTTGATTACAAAGTTTGGCTTTTTACAATGCCCCAAGATCATGCACTATAGATAATGGCTCCAACAGTGGGTCTTTTACAATATAAGAAAATACAAATTTACAATGAAAAGCTTCATTCTTGATAGCTTGCTCTTCTCGGAGAAGATCTCAAACTCTAGGCATTGTCCTCCTCAGTGTAGAGTTTCGGCTAATTACCATAAATTTTATATGTACACATTTACATGATAGGGCCATTAGTGTATGCATGCATGCCTTTGTAGGTTTGGAAACCCTTAGGGACTGGGTATGATTTAATGTGTGAGCAACGGGGTTGCTTCTCCCTAGGGGTTAATCACAAATGTTGTGTAAACAAGATGGAAAGAACTTGGAGTAGAGCACAGCTCTTTGATGCAAGCGAGAGGGAAAACCTGCAAATGGAAATTGGACACTTTTCCCTTGACTCATTTTGAAAAAAATCCTATGAAGGATATCCTACCATAGGCTGGGATGTTCGCTTGAATTTGGCTCTTCCTAGTCCTCACGAGTTTGACGTAGTCTAGGCCAACTATATGAGACATGGCTTAACTGGTAAGTTGGTCCTTCCTAGGAACCATCCACTTTGTGGACTTGATCAATTTCTCATCCTTTTTGGATGATCAGTCCACTTTATGGACTATCTATTCATCCTTCTTGGATGATCCGTCCACTTTGTGGACTTGATAAATTTTGTACAAAAAGACATTTTAGTCATATTTGAATATTCCTTGTATTTATTAAACCAAAAGTAGTTCTTAAAGGAGAAGTTTAAAAAGAGAATTGAAAAGTATTGTAGCGAAAATAATCCGTCTAGATAGAAACTAGAAAACCGGAGAATGTTGCAATGACTAAATAAAAACTTGGCAAAATTTAAATAAACTGAGAATCTGTAGAATGTCGTTCTCTACTGGTAGTATCTTCTTAGATGCTCAGTGTTCCATGGATGGGGGAGCTTTTGGTGTCTCGAGATGGTATGTGCCTTTCCTTTGCCACAACGTAATTCTGTAGGGTCCTTCCCAATTTGGGCCGAGCTTTCCTTGGGTAAGATCTCTGTTGGCGCCCATTACCTTCCTCAAGACAAGATCTCCGACCTGGAAGTCCCTTTGTTTAACTCTGGAATTGAAGTGCTTGGCCATGAGGTTCTGATATCGTGCCAATATCTATTCTGCGGTAGCCCAGACTTCGTCTCATAAATCTAGCTACAAGCGCATGGCCTCGTCATTCCTCCGTTCATCCGGCCAGATGCCCTTTGCCCCTCACTCTCACTCACCACACTGCCTCTCTCACTACTCTTCCCTCTCAACAAATTCATATCTCAGGTAAGGTTTTGCATAATTTGATTGTCATTGTAGTTGGGTATTAGTTGTCTATGGGTGTGGGTTAAAGATTTTGACTATTTATTTTTTAGATAGTTAACATAACTTAGTTAATTTACCAATATTGTGAATTATAGAACTTTGTTTTGTTAGTGTTAATTTTTTGAGTATTTATTTGCATGGTTTTTGTTATCAAAATTTTATTCATCATTTCTAGGCTTTTATTTTTATCATGATCTTACAAGTTTTTTTGACTTTATTCATCATTGTTTTGGGTATGAAATGGGTAGTGAATGAATGTAATGAATGGGTATCATAATCAAACTCCTGAAAGTAATTCTTAAAATGCACTGACCTACAATACATGACTGTATAAGGAATTGATCATTATATATATATATATATATATAAAGTATAAGAATTGGTCATTTTGGAAACAATTTGGTATCTGGAAATGACATTTAAGCCTTAAGGATATGGAATACTCTGGTCTTGTTAATTTAATATGTTTTGTTAATGCTGCATCATCTTTGTAAAGTCTCCTCTCGTTCTATGTATTCTTTAAATATATATATTTTCCTTACCTTTTATTTTTCGGGATTGCTCCACTAGATATGTTTCAAATATGCTTCCGAAGCCAAACTTAGAACCATAGGTACCACAAGTTACATAATGGCTATAAAACTAGTAATTACCTATGAAAATTCTGGCTTGAATATGTTCAGCCTTAAGATCACATTACTTTTTTCCCCCCACTTTACGACTATATGATTTAACTAACATAGTAACTTGACTTGAATAGGTTCACAATGCCTGAAATTGATATAATCCTATACCACGGTGGTCCGCTTAAGAATACCAATGTGAACAAGGGATTGTCATTTGAAGGACCGGGTATAAAGACCTATTATACCTAAATTGATTGTAGGTTGAAGACCCTTGACGAATTGAAGAAGATTGTCATGGAAGAGTTGTGTGAGAATCCTATTGTGCACAACATACAAATTACTTATCGTATGCCAAATGAAATCTTGAAGCACCAGATTAATTGCAAGTATATGGCGATAGAAGCAGACAAACATGTAAAGATCATGTTTGACAAGTTGGAGAGAATACCTGAAGTAACTAACATTGAGTTGTACATACAGTTGGAGCCGTGTGTAGTCTAGCAAGAGGATATCCAACAAACAACCACAAGCTTACAGGTTACGGTTCCGGATGCTCAATACGAGTATTCTACACATGTAGAGGATGATGATGTTCATGCCGATGGTGGTGATGATGATGTTCATGCCGATGACAACGGCTATATTGATGAGACTACTGCAATTAACAATGATGATGACGATGATGATGATGACTATGATGATGATGACTATGTTGATGAGAATATTGCCATTAACGGTGAAGATTTTGATGATAGAGATGAGTATGAAGACATGATTGACAGAGGGGATTTTGGAGACTTTGAGAGGGACATTGACGACGATGAGACATTGGACGGTAGTGAACCTTATGCAGATAATGTTATTAGTGTCCAAAACATTACGAACACAATCCCTACCTACGCACCTCCTGCATTGTCATTCTCTACAAATACTTGGGAAAATATGGTTGATCCTTCACATATTGAGATGCCATTTGTGTCTACTTGGAGAGAGGGGATGAATTTGTGCAAAAGGTTGACTTTTGCCAATAAAGAGGAGGTGAAGCGGGTATTAACAATTTGTGCCCTCAAGGAAAACAAACATTTTACGATCACTAAGTCAACGACGAAAAAACTTTGTGTGAAATGTGTGCATGAGTCATGCAAGTGGTATGTCTACGTAGTTATGAAGCCCAATCTCCACGAACTATGGATGGTCACCGTGTATGTGAGTCCTCACACGTGTATACCGATTGGGGTGCGAAATGATGGTAGAATGATGAGTTGTAATTTTATTGCATCAGACATCCATCAGAAGTTATGTAAGGATCACACTACCCCAGTTAACCATCTCAGATCTATGATAAAAACGAAATATAATGGCCATAAGCCTTCTTACTACAAGGTATGGGATGCGAAACTAAAGGTGATTGTGAAGATGTTTAGGAATTGGGAAGAGTCTTACCAAAGGTTGCAAAAGTTACTAATAGCATATATTGATCAGGACCCGACTACCCAGGTGTTCTATCGTATCACATCCACCGATGAAGATGACACCGTATTGTTGCATTATGTGTTTTGGTCTTTCGATCCATGCATATTAGGATTCAAATACTACAAGCCGGATATTAGTATTAATGGGACCCATCTGTATGGTAAATATCAAGGAAAGTTGTTGGTCGCAATGGCAACCGACGCTAACAACAAGATATTCTCTCTCGCCTTTGCTGTTGTGGATTATGAGTTAAGGTCCAGTTGGAGGTGGTTTTTACAGTGCCTTAGAGAAACGATTGGCCACGTGATACCTGACGAAGGCATTTGCATAATTTCAGACCAACATCTCGGTATCAAAAATGTCATTGCAAACTGGCCTAGAGGGGATGATGGAAGAACACGGGTATTTCATAGATATTGCCTTCGATATGTTGCTAGCAACTTCAACACTCATTTTCAGAACTCAACTCTAAAGTCAGCGTTGTTGAAAGCGGGATATGCTAGTCAGGTAGTTAAATTTGATACCATAATGGAGTCCATTAAGCAGGTGGAAATTGAGGCCATTAGGAATAAGAAGAAGGTAACGAGGAAGGATGGCAAGGAAAAGAATCAAGATTATCTTCCATACACATACCTAATAAGTGAGTCTGTGGATATGTGGACCCAGTCACATGATGGGGAGAGACGTTTTGGGGCAATGACAACCAATTTATCAGAGTGCTTCAATGGTGTACTGAAAGGTGCATGGGGCCTTTCTATTGCCGCGTTGGTTGAGTTCACTTGGAACAAACTTGTTCAATATTTCCACGACCAGTGCAAAGAATACCATTATGAGTTGTTAGAGGATAAGAAATGGATTGAATATGTCTTATTCACGTGGGATGGAAATAAGCGTAAATTTGAGAAACACTATCTCAAGCCATTTAGCAATGAAGAGTTGATATTTCAAGTAGTTACCCAACTCAACATGTGTAGCACAGGAGGGGGAAACCACAGTTATGAAGTTCGGTTACGAGAAAGAACATGCAGTTGTGGGAAATGGCAAAACATAGGGATCTCGTGTTCACATGCAATTAGAGTATGTGACTATTTACATATTGATTCGACCACATATATTCACCCATACTATGGTTTGAACAATGCCCTTAACACTTATGAGCATACATTTGTGGTTCCTAAGTCATAGTCACTATAGAAGGATCCCATGGGGCCAAAGTGGTTGCCTAATCCAGCATTGTTGCGGGCCAAAGGTCGAGCAGTGAAGTCAAGAATAAGGAATGAGATGGATGGAGTGAGAAATAAGGATTGAGAATCGGGATGGCGGAGGGAGGACGCAGATTTGATAGAGAGGTAACCCGAGTAGACATGTGGACTGTGTCATGCTTCCGAGCATAACCACAGAAAATGTCTGCAGTCCCGTGGCGCTTCCACAAGCGGTCATGTTCCACACTAGGTAGATAGATGGCAAAAAGTTATGCATCGGTTAAATAATTGTTGTTCATTTGATGTTTACCTAATGTTTACTATCTTGTCTCCTAACATGATTACTCTACGTTTTTCAGGCATGCTTCCATGGATGACGTTTTTGTCGTGCGGACTGCTAATCTTAGGAAAAGTGACTACATTATATTGGCTCTATGTGAAGTTTTTGGTTTTTGTTGAATGTACTTGTAATTCTCTATCCAATGTACCTCTATGAAGATTGTGATTTGAGTAGTATGGTTAGAACTGCAAATTAAGCATGGTTAGGCATGTTTAGAATGTTGATATATTGAGCAGTAGCTTTTACATCATTTTTTTTTTTTAAATGTATCTGTTCACTAACGCATGTAAATTCATAGTCCCTCATTCATGAAAACCAACTTTTCTGGAAAAAACTCTCCCACAGAGAAAATATTTTTGTACATTCATTTTGAGTCAGAGAGAGAAAGAAACATAGAGTAGTTCACAGAAAACAGACTTTGTGCTTCTTCTTCGTGCTGTAGATTATTTTATCCTAGGAGGTAGATGTTCGTGAGTTTCAAAGCATCACAGTTTGTGTGAAGGGTGAAATTTGCTTTAATGAGATTGTGTCAAACACAAGACTTGATCTGAATCATTTATACTTTACGCATTTGGTTTGTGAGTTGTTAATTATTTGTAGATTTCTTTTTAAAGATATGTACAGTATTTATTCATTGTTTTTGCTATTACATTTATTTGTGTTATTACTTATATTTAGATTTATATGTTACTAGTCGTTAACTCGTGCAATGCACGGGAAAACTATTAGGGAAAACTATTAGAAAATAATAAAGCATGCATATATTAAAAGACAATTTAAATTCATGTATGCTTGCAAGGGATACATACCTAAATAGTTCTTGCTGTAGAAATAGAAGCCTTATCTTTAAGATAAAGAACCGATGTAATGCTAGTGAGATCCACAATATGGCCAAACCTGTAATCCAAAACAAAGAAATGGCTAAATTTGAGACCAAAAGTTCATATATTTAAAAAAAAAAAAAAAAAAAAAGTTGAGACAAATCCCAGTTCTTTCAAAAGTGATTTAAAATCTACTATTGAGTATAAAGAATATTATTGAAGTTGTGATCTCACAGTTCATCCAATAAGCAGTTCTTTCCAAAAAGTGATTTAAAATGGCTAAATGAGAGACTCACAATAGTGACTGTAGCAATAAGCTTTTGATTATTTATTATCTATGAGTTTTATTGTTGAATTTTAATTGTTTAGTACTTGATAATTGATATCCAAACCTCAAGAATAAATAACAAAGAAGCAATTGAAACCTGTAATCCAAAACAAAGAAATGGCTAAATTCGAGACCAAAAGTTCATATAAAAAATAAAAAAAAAGTTGAGACAAATCCCAGTTCTTTCAAAAGTGATTTAAAATCTACTATTGAGTATATAGAATATTATTGCAGTTGTGATCTCACAACTCATAGTGTTTGTAGCAATAAGCTCTTGATTATTTATTATCTATGAGTTTTATTGTTGAATTTTAATTGTTTAGTACTTGATAATTGATATCCAAACCTCAAGAATAAATAATAAAGAAGCAATTGAAACATGCAAAGTTGTGAATCCATCCAAATCAAAAAAACAAAAGATATATAAATCAAATTACCATATAAATAATAATTGATGACTTGCCATCACGTACTCATCAAAGCTCAATGCTCTTCTCAAATTCTCTCTTCTATTTTCTACTTCAGATGATGCTTTTTTATCCGAAGCATTGATGTAACATATTTATAGGTTTGAATTTAGATGCAATATAGACTATAGAGTTTTATTGGATCCTAACCTCTCTAACCGGAGTGTGGCATTTGTTTTGAGTCAAACTTCTCTAATCAAGAAAACAAACTAAATGGTATTTTATCAAGAACTTTAAATGTGCTTATCTCTTTTTTTTCTTTTTTCTGAGATAGAAAACGTGCATGATTTAGTGAAGAGGAAAGGATGTGTGTGTTTATTGTTTAAAATAAATGATAATGATGTGTTTAAGTTTAAGTTGCATTTGTTAGAGAGATAGAGATAGAGTTCCACTCCTTATTAAGTTTAGACTAAACAAAAATAATTTTTTTTTTTTAAAATATATAATGATAATGATTTATTTCTTATTTTTTATTTTTTAAATATTATGCTGATTTGGAAAATTGTGAAAACTTTAGAGGTTTCGGTTTTATATATATACTAGTATTATGCCTGTGCGATGCACAGCTTAATCAAGAATCATGTGTAATCTAAAGAAAATAATAAATATTTTTTAATTTAATTAAATTTAAATAATAACATATATTTAAGTGGTAAACTCAATTTAATAGTTAAGAATTATGAAAAACCCAAATTACTAAACAAAATAAATAAATAAAAGTAGTGAGATTTACATAAGAATTGAATTTTTGTATTTGAAAGCGATGGAGGAGGCACCAAATTTCAACCTATCAAAACAAATGTGTAAATATAAACTTCAAGAAATATTTTTGAGAAATACTAAGAGTTAAGACCTTGGCAATAAATTTGCATTGATAATTGAAAATAGCTTCATTAGCATTGAGATGTCATAAGAATTAAAAAGAAATACCTTTTTGTGAGGTCTGCACATCCTCGTAGGCTATAACTTCAAGGTGTTTAAAACTTTAATGGGTCATGCCATATCTTGACCAATATCCTTTTTTAACCCTACACCTTCAATAAATCTCATTTTAGCAATTATTTTCTTATCCGATTCCAGTGCATATTTCAATTGACCCAAACTTGCTAAGCCAACTACACCTTAATTTTTAAGATTTTTATCTCTCTTGAGAATCCTTTGTTGTGATCATATCCCAATAGATTATGGTTGATGAAGATCTAGTTAATTAAGTTCCGACAATTCAAGCTTATTGTAAATAATCACTTTCAAAATTCTAATAACATGAATACTTCCATTTTTTTCTCCTTAGAAATTTAGGTGAAAGAATAAAGAATACAAACCAAAAGTAATGAGGATTGATCATACTTACCAATTATGGAATAAAAATCTTTATGATACATGAAAATAGCACCCATGACTCCACAAATGAGTACATGCCTCCCTCCATGGCCAAATAAAGATGGTCAAAATAACTAAGCTTTTCAAAGTTCCCTTCAAACTCTATAGCTTTAAAGAGTTCCAATATAGCTAGTTGTAGTATAAATAATATGATGTATTTTATGAACATAATGAAACAAAAAAGGAAAAAAAAAATTACAGATAGAGTTAAATAACCTTGGAGAGGAAATAGAACCTGTAGCTTTCATTGTAGGCATCCTTAAAAGTATCCACACAATTTGATCTAGTACAATACACTGTGGTACTTCCATTATAGAACAAAACCATCCATCTAAAAATATATACAAAAAAAAAAAAAAAAAAAAAACTTAAGAATACAAAAAATATAACCTTCATGAACAGTCCAAATGAGAAGTTTGAGGGAGGCGGAGCAAAAATATTTATGATTTTTATACCCTATGATCTAATCGCAAGTTTTAGATATACTTGAAGGTAAGCAAAAATTGCAACAATTTTTTTAGATAGACACAAAATCGTAATTGTTCTTATCAACTTTTCCTCTACTAATCTTTGGATAAATACAAAATTTTACTTTTTCTTATCAACTTTCCTCTATATAGCTTAATATTGATATCAACATTTTTTTTCCTTAACTTTATGAATAATTGTAACACGGTGGGAAAGATTAATTATTAAGAATTTGAGTTTGAGACAAAGAGTTTAATTAGAATTAAGGATTTCAATCTTTGTATATCTCCATATAAACCACAACATATAAAGCACTTCAATTATAACATACAGATTCAATGAAACAACACATGTTCATAATTCAAGATTGAAATCTATTCAATCACACGTATACGTCCAGCCAAAAACAAAAACAACTGAAAAATGTTATAATAAAGCTTTAATAAAACATCAATTCTACACGTCCCTTGATTGGCAATGTTATAGATTTCAATCTATTCTATAATTATGGTTTGACAATGTTGGATTTTTATCCACTTAGAAATTATAGTTGAAGAAAAATTATATCCACTTAGAAATTATAGTTGAAGAAAACTTATATATATTTTTTCCTTAAAATCTAAAAATCTAAGAAAATTTCTGCAATTTAGTGTCGCCACTTGGCGCAATCACAACGTCTAAGCCCAACTTTTATTATATATAATATGATATAATATGATATATATATATATATATATATATATATTAATCATAAAAATAAAATGGTTATTATCATAGTTTTAAAAATCGGACCGGACCGGCCAGTTCACCAGTCCGACCGTGAACCGATATACATACCGGTTTGGTTATCATAAAAAACCAGAAATATGAAAAAAAGCGGAAAAACCTATAAAACCGCGATTCAACTAGGAAACCCGGGAACTGGAACGGTCAAACCATTTCCCAACGGTTCTCTAACTTAGCTACAAACTGCTTTAAAAAAAATAAATAAATACCAAGCCAGCATTGCCGACCACCTCAAGAAAAATGAGCAAATTGGAAGTCGGATCTAATATCTTTGACTGAGAGATATTTGTGCAAAGCTTTCAAGTTTCAACTTTCAAGTTGAGAGATACTGAGAAAAAATAAAAATAAATAAATAAATAAAACTTGAGGGAAGAAAAAGAAGGCTGTGAATACTTGGGTGTTGGTACCGTACTGGCACTAGTGAAAAACCAACCCGTAGAACTACTGAAAAAACTCAAAAGCCAAGTATCAATGAAAGGCATAAAAGGCATCTAAAGTATTAATGCTTGGCAGTTGGCACTTGGGAATTGGGTTGGGTACTTTGGGAGATGTACAACCACGCATGTTAGCCAGGTGTTTTATTTTTTATTTTTAGTGTGTACTGTTCGGTTGTGTTATTTCTTTTTTTGCTGAATAACTGTGTTAATAACTTAATTTTGATTAATAAAAGAATACAAATACAAACATATTTTTTAAACAATAAAAAATGATTTGTATTTTAACATTTAAGCTACTATCATCTAATTAAACACCCTTTTATTTAGAATAGATCTTTAAAGTACAATTAAATTACTTATTCTTAATACCGTTGTAAAAAAAATGATAAATAAAACAAAAAAAGATATAACATTGCTATTATTTTTGTAATGTTAATTTTGATTATTTACACTTTCTTTCCCTTTACCATCTAATATAAGATATAAAACTCATTTTATAATTTTTTTTATATTTGTTTGGATATATTTGATGAGTTGTTATTTATTTTATAATTTTAAAATAATTAATTAAATTATTTATGACATCATCGGTTTGACCATCGGTCTGACCCCGATTGGACCAAAAAATCAAAAATCACTACTTTTCCGGTTCCGTCACCATTCCGATTTTTAAAACCATGGTTATTATATATCTAACGATCTTAAAGTAGATTTTATATATTTTAATTTATTTTTCTGATTGCTGCGTAAATCGATGTAAAATACTGTGTTATATTTAATCTTTGATTCCTGAGCAGTATTTGCGAATTGATATTGACTGCGAGATTGGTGGACAGTTTTCTTTTCATGAAATTGTTTTGGCTTTTGTGTTTAATATTTTAGGTTTATGTTTATCACAAATATCTTCTTTTAATATTATAAAATTACTTTGTGATCTTCCTTTTTTCTTTTTTCTTTTTATTTGATAAACAGCTTAAGAGAACTTTCATTGATCTAAAACAACTTTCAAATTGATTACGTCATGCTGTATGTATTTGGTTCCCTATAATTGAGGGGCTGTCCTCTACCCAAACAATGCATTCATCTACCCGTCTAGCATGTGGTGCCAGTAAGTGTGCTGCACTGTTGCTGCCCCTGCTGATGTGAGAAGCCTTCCACCAGCTGAACTGCCTCAGAGAGATTTCAATGCCTTCAGTTACCTTCCTGATAGAGCTTGGAGTAGGACCCAGCCCACTTAATGCATTCATCATAATCAGCGAGTCCCTCTCAACTATGATATCTTTGAGTCCAAGGTCCCAAGGCAATTGTATTACAAATTTTATTCCAGTATATACATAAATTGATATGATAATTAATGTGATTGGTAAATGTAAATTAAAAATATAATAAATAAAATTAAAATAATATTTTATTAGTAATACATTAATTTTAATAGTTCTACAATAAAAATTTGTAATATTTTTAATATCAATTTTTATTAAATGTGTTATGTTTACAATATTTTCTCAATACTTTTACAATAAATCATAAGTTGTTATTTGTTATTAGTTCTAATTTGTTCCTACCACTAAAATGATTTTTTAATTTCACCAATAAAAATCCATAACAACTTTAAACTTAAAACTTGTCAAGAGTGTTGCAAAATAAGATTGCATTTTTATTTTTGTTTTGATACACTTATCTCAATTTTCAACTACCATCTGCCAACAAATTGTTTTTAATAACTTTTTTTTTTTTTTTAAACCTCCACTTATTCTCTTTTATTTTTACAATTTATCTTTCTTTATTTTTATCTTGATTTTATCTCCTCCACATGTTTACCTACTTAGGCTGTGTTTGGTTTATGTAAAATATTTTCCGGAAATGCTATTTTTTGGAAAGGAAAATATTTTCAAGTGTTTGGTTGTATTCCAAAAAATGCTTTGGAAAATATTTTCTAGTGTTTGGTTGTGTTGCTGAAAATAATATAGAAAACATATTTTCTTCTTGTTCCTCACATTTTCTCACATTTTCTTAGCTTCTAAACAAATATATAATACCATTTCTCAATAGATAAACACAGAAACAAAACCCAACCACAAAAAAATTCATCAAATCCGGTCAAATTCATCAAAACCCAACCATTTCTCAATTGCTATCTTAGTGCGATCGGTGCCGTCTCGGTGTGATCTTGGGGTGCGATCTCGGCGAAGTCAAATGCTTGAGCTGGGCTTTGGGTTTGCCGGTGAAGTTGAAGGGTGCAATCTGGGTGTGATTCGAAGTCGAAGTTAAACGGCAAAGTCGAAGGGTGCGAAGTCGAAGGGCTCTGGGTTCGTTGGCAAAGTCGAAGGGTGCGATTCGAAGTCGAAGTCGAACAGCAAAGTCAAACGGCGAAGTCGAAGGGTACGATTCGAAGTCGAAGGGTGTGAAGTCAAAGGGCTCTGGGCTCTGGGTTCAATCTCTCTCTGGGTGCGATCTCTCTGGCTGGAGCTTGGTTGATCGAAGGGGTGTGCTCTCTCCCTCTCTCTCTCTCTGTCTGTGTTTTTCGGAATCCATTTGAAAGTAAAATAGCAACTGAAATTGATTTCCGACTTGAGAGGGGAATTTTCGGTTAAAGCTGAAATTAATTTCCGTTGACCCTATTTTCCTGTGTTTACCAAACACACATTTTTATGAAAAACCATTTCCAAAAGTGGTTTGAAACCAAAACAAACGCAACCTTACTCTTATCTCATTTCAAATTTCAAAAAGCAAGTCTAATCTCCTTACCTTTGGGAAACAGTAAAGAGATAATAGCTCACGCAATTTCCTATCTGTTCTATAAAAGCAAATGGCAGACTCTGGGTTGATTATTGTATTTGACATCATATTCTGCTTTTAGATACTATTTCGTGTCCTTTGATTACTGTAGATTGAATTTATATATATATATATATATATATATTTTCTGTTTGCATTTTTTACTCTTATTTTGAGATAATCACGCTATTGAAAGCTAGAATCTTGAAATGTACAGTAAGGCCGTGTCAAACTTGAAAGATGAAATTTACAGTAAGTCGTGTTGAAAGGTGACAAAAAAGATTTCGTCTGAAATAATGACTCAAATACACATTTTTAATTTTTAAATAATATTATATATATTTTTATATTTTTTTTACTTACATTTATTTTTATATACATTTTTAAATATATGTTTTTAATTTTTAAGTATATGTACCAAACAATTACTAGAATTTTGCAATTTACAAAAATGGTGTTAAACTATTTAGGGCCTGTTTGTCAGCCCATTTTAAGCAACTTTTTGAGTATTTTAAACACACAACACATTTTTTTACACACTTTTTTATTCACATATATATATTAAAAACACTCAAACAAAAATACCAAAACAATATTACTCAAACTCCACTACCAAACACTCTCTTAAATTTCAAAGTGTCAACCAACCCAAGCGTTTGTAACTAAAATTAATGTTTTTTTGACATCACTGTATTCATTAATTTACCTTATTATGCCGTATTGGTATAGTTAATGAATCTTTGAAAGTTTGGTAATTCGGTGAAGACGGGAGATTAGAGAGAGAGCGTCTGAGATTGTGTCCGTTGGATTGGGATATAAGATTTAGATATCTAATCAAGAAGTTGATTTATAATTGTGACCGTCGGATTGTGCTTTTAGTTTTGATTTTGTTAGAAATACTGAATGATTGTATTGTATTTCATAAATCAAAGAATATACATCAGTGCCTTAATATAGGAGACATATGTGTGCGGTACAAGTAAAGTGTAGTACAAGTACAAGTGTGCTATACAAGTAACCTAATTGGGCCTAAAGCCCATAACATAATATACGTTAACAGCCCCCCTCAAACTCAAGGTGGATATGAGACTAGCTTGAGGTTGTCAACCAAATCACGAGTGCGTCCCTTAGGAAGTGACTTGGTGAAGATATCTGCAAGTTGATCTTTGGAAGAGACGGAGAAAAGCTTAAGAGCACTATGGACAAAATGATAACGGATAAAATGACAATCAATCTCGATGTGTTTAGTCCGTTCATGGAAGACATCATTGTGAGTAATATAAATGGCACTCTAGTTGTCACAATAAAGGGGAGTAGTAGAGGATGTGAACACACCTAAATCCTTAAGAAGCCATCGTAGCCAAAGGAGTTCAGATGTGGTATCAGCAAGGGCACGATATTCTGTTTCAGTACTTGAGCAGGCCACAAAGGTTTGTTTCTTATTTCGCCAATAAATCAAAGAAGAACCAAGGAGAAAGCAATAACCTGTAGTGGACCTGCGATCAGTGGGATCTCCTGCCCAATCAACATTAGAGAATGCATGGAGTACAAGAGGAGACTGAGCTAAGTAGAAAAGGCCATGGAAGAGGGTGCCCTTCAGGTATCGAAGAATGTGCAGAACAGCAGCATAGTGAGTTGATCGTGGAGCAGACAGATACTGGCTCACCTGATGAACAACATAGGAGATGTCTGGACGAGTAACTGTGAGATAAACTAGGCTGCCAACCAATCGTCTATAAAGAGAGGGATTAGACAATGGTTTCTCCCTTGAGGGAGTCAGATGCGCATTAAGCTCAACTGGAGTGTCAACAATCTTGCTATTAGTGAGTCCAGCTTGAGATAAGAGTTCAGAAGCATACTTAGCTTGAGTAAGATAAAGTCCATCTGTAGAATGAGTGATTTCAAGACCCAAGAAGTAGCTGAGATGTCCAAGATCTTTCGTCTCAAATTGCTGACTGAGAAAATCCTTGAGTTCTTGAATGCCACTGAGGTCATCACCAGTTATGATCATATCATCCACATACAAGAGAAATAAAATAGTGTCTTTGTCAGTGTGACGAAGAAATAAGGCAGAATCATAATGACTGGCCATGTAACCAAATGAGAGATGGTAGAGCTGAATTTGGCAAACCAAGCTCGTGGAGCTTGTTTAAGGCCATAAAGTGCACGTCGAAGGTAACAAACCTTGTTTGAGTCAACAGAGAGATCAGGAGGAGGTTGCATATAAACCTCTTCATTTAAATCTCCATTAAGGAATGCATTTTTGACATCCATCTGAAAAAGATCTCATTTACGGGCATCAGCAACAGCTAAGAGGGCACGGACAGATGAGA
Source organism: Quercus lobata (assembly GCF_001633185.2). Taxonomy (NCBI): domain Eukaryota; kingdom Viridiplantae; phylum Streptophyta; class Magnoliopsida; order Fagales; family Fagaceae; genus Quercus; species Quercus lobata. The sequence continues at coordinate 72,975,797 of NC_044906.1, read as the reverse complement.
TACGAGCAACCGGAGTAAAGTTCTCTTCATAATTAATCACATACTCCTGTGTAAAACTTTTTGCAACAAGACGAGTTTTGTAGCGCTCAATGGACCCAATAAGTTTTAACCTGGCTCTGATACCATATTAAATATTAGCATTGATACACCATGTTGAATATGCTAGTATAGATGCGAAAGTAAAAGTATAAAGTATAAAATACAATAACACACGAGGGTTACGTGGTTCAGCCTAACGGCCTACATCCACGGAGGAAACCCTAAAGGGCTACATTAATAATATATTAGAGTGTAGTACAAATCCTGTGTTACAATGAATTATAACTTGTGTATATATAGTAGACTAAACCCTAGACTAATAGACTTCTAGTACAAGTAGGAGACTTGGCTTGCACACAAAATATAATTAGGTTTAGGTCTATGCTAATGGGCTAATATATCTCTAACACCCCCTCTCAAACTCAAGATGGAAGTTTGATGAAATCTTGAGATTTGATAAGGTTGAGAAGATCCCTTGAATGAAGTTTGGCTCTGTGACAGTAGTTTGAGAAAGACAATGGCTTACAGGAGAGTTTTGACGGTAGCAGTAGGAAGTCAAAGAAGATGAACGCAACGAAAAAAAAAAAAACACCCAGAAAGACAAAGATTGCTCTTAAATATACTATAAGGAAAGAAAACTATGGCCTCAAGAAGGTGGCTCTAATACCATGTTAGAAATACCGAATGATTGTATTGTATTTCATAAATCAAAGAATATACATCAGTGCCTTAATATAGAAGACATATATGTGCGATACAAATAAAATGTAGTACAAGTACAAATGTGCTATACAAATAACCTAACTGGGCTTAAAGCCCATAACATAATATACGTTAACAGATTTTAACGATTGATTTGTAATTTGATACTTTTTCTCTGAATCACTGATATGATGTATCGCTGTGTTACTGTACTAGAGTCTACTGATATGACTCAGAGGAGTTTGTAAAGTATAATTGTAACCGTAGAATTTGAATCTTATTTGGATTAAACGATTGGATTTGAAATTGGGAACTTGTGCCAAAAGGGGTGTTCAGATAGGTTTCGTCTCTGCTGTACGTTACCCAATAATCGAAGCCCAAGGCATGCGACTCACATCTCTCCGACAAGAAATATAGAGCTTCCAATGATTTCATTGCATTCTGTAAATCACCATTACATTATTAGAGAAAATTGACTTTTTTTTAAGGAAGAAAATGGATATCAAAGCAACTGTGTTTTACAATAACAGTTTTTTTTTTGATATGCACAATAACAAAATTCATGTTTAACAAAAGGGGGGAAAATCATGCCACTATATGTATAAAGTTTTTGCTTTCAAAAAGTCCTCAGCTTATATTACTAAATTGTACTAAAAAAGTCTTATTTGACCCCTGAACTTCCAAAAAGTCTTTAGAACATTAGCATTGTTGATGCTAAAAACTGTATTATTATTTTTAGCACTCCAAATACTAAAATAAAGCTACATTAGTAGATCCAAAACTAAATAATATGGCTCCACGATGCACAGCCATTTTTGTCTATAAAGGATAGCTCAAATGTAAAAAGAAAAAAAAAAATATATATATATATATATATATATTATATTCGGTCTCTCTCTTTTTTATTTATTTTTCTCTCTCTTTCTCTCAATTCTTTTCAACTTCTCTCTCTCTAGCGCCACCCCTATCTCCCTCTCAACTGAACCAAGCCTTTCTTCTCTTCGTGGTGTCTCGTGGTGTCACCTAGGTTCGTTGAGATCGTCAGTGTGGGTTCGTGGTGGTGGTCCGGTGTAGGTTCGTGGTGATGGGCCGGTGTGGGTCGGATTTGTGTGGTTGGGTGGTTTGAATCAATGGGTTTAGTGGTGGTGTGGGTTGTTGCTGGATCAGTGACTGGGATCAGTGGCCACCAACGTTTGATACTCATGCATGAGAGAACACAAGCCTTCTTCTTCTTCATTGTGTTTCTCTGAACTTCTTGCTCCATCTGTTTTTTTATTTCGAGAAATCTTCACTCATTCTACATCAAAGGGTCTTAACTCATCAAGAAAACCATTCTGTTTCCTTACTTGGAATGAAGAAGATGATGGTGTTTCCTAGAGAGTCATCGAAGAGTGATAAGATCGATGCAAAGGATCGGATATCTGAGTTGCCTGAACCCATTAAGCAGCACATTCTGTTTTTCATGTGCCCCGAAGATGCAGCTCGGACCACTGTTTTGTCCAAGACATGGCAACAAACATGGAATTCACTCCGCAGGTTAAGTTTTGTATCTGTAGATCTTGGTTGTACCAAAACTCTGGAAATACTCCACACGGAAAAGGTAATAATTCAAAAATTTAAGGTTTTAGTACTACAAGAAGGTGCTGCTTCGCTGTCTTGTATCGATAAATGGCTTGAATTGGTTCTAGGAAATTACATCAATGAGCTACATCTTCACATCTTATTCTTCGAATACACACTGCCTAAGCAAATGTTTGCAGCTAAATCCTTGGCCATATTAAACTTAATACGTTGTAGGTTGGTAGAATCTTTTTTTGATGAAAATGCTAAGTTTACTCGTCTGAAGGAGCTGACTTTGGAAAAAGTTGTTCAAGATGGGAATGCGATACAAGAACTCCTTAACCGCTGCCCTATGCTTGAAGCGTTTTCAATTGATAATTGCTTGAACGTATATTGTCTTAAGCTTTTTAATCTTCCCAACCTTAAGATGGCCAAAATCAATAGGGTCAGAATGTTTTACATTAATAAAGCTCCTAATCTACACACTCTGTGCTGTAGAGTGAAAATTTCAATCATATGTTCGCTTCGTACTACTTACAATAATTTAAGGAAGCTTTCAATTGGAATTGGTTACAACAGCTTTGATGTAATGTATCTTCCACGACTTAATTCTATGTTTCCCCTTCTTGAGACTTTGGACTTTAACGACATAAGACGACTGGATGAGGTTAAAATTTCACATGGTCGACTTGAGAGCTTAAGTTTGTCATCAAAGTTTAATACTATCACAGGTCAGATTGACTGTAAAAATCTTGTTTCCTATAAATACGAAGGAAAAACAATCCCATCCTTGTTGATTAATTCTCCTAGATTACAAGATGTTCAACTTAAACTATTGACAGACTATCCTCTAGACACTTGGTGGTTTCTTCGATTAAAACAATATCTAGAGACATTTAAGCAACCGGGAGTGCTTCTGAACTTGCAGCTGCAGATCGAATCTTCTTTGGTAAGCCTTCTACGGCCTCTTTCTTTGTCACTTGATGCAGGGACTATTAATTTTTTTTCCTTTAATGAGAGATTTTGGGGATTTATATTTTCGATAATTCTACATAGTACTATAATTCAACATTTTTCTTTTAACATGCAGGTTGAATTTAATCCAGAGCTGTTAAGTGAGCAATCAATTTGTCCTCTTACAAATTTCAAGCATCTGAGGTTCCTACATATTGAATCTTCACAAAATCATAGAGATATTATAGATGGCATGTTATGGGCTATCCATCCTGAAATGATATCAGTAATGTTACTTTCACAACCAGACAGTGCATTCATTAAGGTTAAGTACCTTGTAATGTCTGTTTGTTGATTATTTGCTATTTATGACAAACTCGCTGAGATTTTTTTTTAATGCATTTTACAGTTGCTATACGAGAACTTAATGGATAGAAAAGAAAAACTAGCGTGTTGCAATGGCTATCAAATCAGATGTTGGCGCCATTACTTAAAAGCTGTGGAATTAATTGTTGACGAAGAAACAAAAGAAATACCTGAATTTTTCCAGATTCTCCACAAAGTAGCATATGATTTTATGAAAGATTATGGAACGGGAGAAGAAGTAAAATTTAAGTTTACATGGTAGCTCTAGCATTTGGGTAGATTATTGGGCTCCAACAGGCCTGTCCGGAAGGAAACTTTTGTGCTGATTTACTTGCTAAAAGCTTAGGGGAAACTTTTGTTTATGTATTGGATCCCCTAATTTTGTTGTAACCAATTCTTGCTGGACTATTTTTGTACTTAAATGTACAATTTATATTTGTCTTAGGAAAGTAACTTAGAATTTGAAATTTATGTACTGCGAGAACCCACCGCGTTGCCTCATTTTCTACTGGGTTTCAAACCATATTTGACCCTTAGGAAAGTAACTTAGAATTTGAAATTTATGTTTCTTTAAAAATAACTTCTACCCAAGTTAATACATCTCTACTGATGTCAAATATGCAGGGTCCATAGTTCAAACCAATCCTCTCCATTGGAGAGTTCTGGTTCTTTCTCAACAGTGAAAGGGAATGCATTTATTCCCCCCACGCATGCATTGCAAAACGGGCAGGTCGGGTCAATTGGATCTGCGGGTTAAATGGATCATGGGTCAAAATGGGATTTTTTAAATGGTTCAATTGGATTGCGGGTCGGGTCAGGTTGATCCGTATTTTCTAAACTATTTTTTTTTTTTCAAATTATTTATAATCATAAATTTATGATGGAAAAAGTCTTCAATGTTAATAGTTCACTGTCAAAATGCATATAATTATAAATTTACAACTTCAATAAAGAGATAGATTTTAAAACTAACAAAACAAGTAAGTCAGCAAAATAGCAAATTATCGGTCTTTCTAAGTGTACGTTCATGTTGTATTTAAAATAATAGTAAAGTTAAATTACTTATAATGATAAACTAAACAAAAAAAGAGTTAAAAATAAACATAATATATTAAGTAAAGAATAATAAGTAAATATTTTATAAGAATTACACCTCAATCTCAATTTACTTAACTTTGGTAGCAGATTCAGTATTGTAAATATTCATACTTGCAAATTGTAGTTTAAATTAGCCAATTTTGTTAGCATTTTCATCTACAATATAATATTTTAATATAACTTAATGTACCATGAAAGTAAATCAATAAAGAATTAAAATTATGTAATTATGACTATAAAAAAAAGAAAAATTACCTTCAAATTTATACAGCCAACTTTTAGGGGAGGAAGTGAGGAACTCAACTTTCAGGTTTTACCGTTTCAGCCTTTCAGGTTTGTTTGTATACTTGTATTGTGTTTGTGCATTTTGTGCTTTAGGCCTTTAGCTTTGGACAGTGAAGTGAATTGAGTGATGGACTACAGCTAGCAAGCAGATGAGATATAAATATATATATATTTTAATGGTTGTGACTTGTGACTGACGGCCTTGACCAGTTGGCAGCTAGCAAGCAGATGAGATATAAATATATATATTTTTTAATGGTTGTGACTTGTGACTGACGGCCTTGTTGGCCCCTGTGTTGTGTTGTGTAGAGTGTAGTGTTGTGAATTGTGATGTCTTGTGAAATAAACATTGACTGACCCGTGATGTCTTGTGAATTGTGATTTCATAATTAGCAAGCACAGTAGGCAGTAGCACTGAAGCTCCTCTTAATCGTTGTGATAAACATTGAATATATTATTACTAATTTTGGTATTTTGTGTTTTATGTACATAGTATTAGGACATAATTAAAAAAAAATTAGTGATTTTATTTAATGGATCGGATCATAGGTTATCCGAGTCGGTCAGATTGACCCGTAAAAATCGGATCAGATTACGGGTCAATTCATTTTTGCTTCGGATAAAAAAAATCGAATTCTAGTTAAATATTTTTCGGATAGAGTCGGATCAGATCAGAAAATTTTGACCCGTGTTGTCATGTCTATCCATACGGTAATCATGTGGGCTTATTCTTGAATTGCCACTGTTCATTAGCGTACTTGATGCCTGATACTAATGAAAATTGTTGCACCATGTACCATGGCGCATCGTAAACCGTAGCACCTCAAACCCGTTTTGCATTTTCATGGGTCCATTGCTCTACAATTGGAACCCGTACAATTTTATAGGTTGATCCTTGCTTATTTCTTCACAAATGAGCTTGAGAATTGAAATATCCTCATCAGAGATGTACGGGCCTGTAAAGAACAACAAGACCTTCTTTGTTTTCACCACTTCTATATAATATATATATATATATATATATATATATTTATATATATATATAGCTAATAATCGGATTGTGGAATACAATTATGAAACTTACGCTATGTCAATACCAACACAAATTTGTTTTTATAGGTTGATCCTTCTTGCTTATTTCTACGTAAATGGGCTTGAGAATTGAAATATTCTCATTAGAGATGTCTGGGCCTGAAAAGAATGTCCAGTCCTCGCACACTCGAAGTAAGACCTGCACAACAGAGAGAAAAGACCTAACAGAGAGCACCAGTGTGATGTCGACCAAATACCATTTGAAGGTCAAGTCAGAACTATTCTCACAACTCTAGAGTGCTAGAGAGGGGTCAATTATGCGTACCTTTTTTTCAAGGGTCTTTAGGTTTTTATAGTCGCATAGGGCCATACCCCATGACTTGCAGAACAAGCCTTTTCCTTATAGGAAAAATACTCATTAATACGCTTATATTCTAGAATTCTAGTCGTATCGGAATTCCACTCATGTTGGGACTCTACGAATCAGGGCTAATCGTGTGTCACAAGTATTCAAGGTTCTTTAGAGACTACGTGATGATGAGTTGGATGACATGTGGCCACTCGATCCGTCCACGTTGCGTCCGTCCTAAATTCATCCGTCTAGTGCTAGTATATTCTTCTTACGTCAAGTCCGTCGAGATGGATCCGTCATGCTAATTTTTCCTCTTCAGTTGCCCCTTTCACCCCATGGGTTCCTGATATTTGAGTGGAAGGACCCCTGGGTTGATGGTTCATTCAAGATCATCAGACTTGTCAGGCTAGCCTGGAATCATTTATTGCGCAGGACACGTGGCGTTCGTTGAGTGGCCATTCTCGTGGATCGAAGTGTTGCTTCACCTTCCGTGCTATCTCCCTATGTAAACCAATCCTCTTCCATCTCATTTTTTACTTTTCAGCTAAAATCTATGATCAGAGCACATCCATCACCCTTGCTAGACAAACGAGACCGTCCAGCCGTTTTACCCGTTGCGGTAGCTCTTATCCGTCCGTCCTTCTATTTTGGTGAGTATTTCTCTCCTTCCACTTAGAAAATTTCTTCTTTTTACACTTTAAATTTACATTACCGTCACCCACTACAGACATCAGAGTCTTAGGATTAACCGTTGTGTGTAGGACATGTCTAGTGCATCAAGTCACCAGTCATTTGTCCGTGATGGGGTTACGAGGAAGTGTACCCGTCAAGTCATGAAAACCATGATAGTCAGAGTGAAGAGAGGATCCCGTCTGCTTCTTCTTCATCCTCAAGGAATGAATTCAGTCCGTTGTGGGTCCTGATGGACTTAGGCAGTTCGTCATGCTACCTAAGTGGTGTTGAGGTCTAAAAAATCACAGTACCCAAGCCTAAAGAAATAAGCGCAAGGGGGCCACAAAAAAAGAGAAGAAATAAGCCCAAGAGGCTTGAAGCCCAAAAAAGCATCAAGAAGGAAAAAGGGAAGCCCAGAAGCTTATGAGAAAAGAAGAAAGAAAAGGAAAAGAAGCCCATGTCAAAGGATTGAAGAAGAAAGCTGAGCCGGGATCCTCAAAGACCACCAAAAGGCTCGGATCCTCCTAGGCGTGTAAGCACAGTCAACAAAAGATTAAGATTGTTCGAAAGAAAAGGACAAAAAAGAAACACAAGAAACAGAGGAGAAGCCACGTCCTTCTCAAGCACCAAACGACCCAACAAGAAAAGAGGAAAGAATCAGCGACCTCTCATGGCGCAAGTGAGAAGCGCCTCGAGGAACCAGAATGAAGAAGTATAAAAAAGGGAATAGCAGCGGAAGACTTTCAAACCGGCAGAATGGGATTCCGCCTGTCTGAGAAAAAAGATAAAGAAGAAGAACTGCCAAAAGTAGGATCGAGAAATGCGTGACCTCAGCATGTTCTGAAATAAGTAGTCAGCCATAGACTTTCAAAGAAACTAAAACTAAAAGGAAGGAAAGGATGAAGAATAGGGAAACGAAACCTACTGAGCGATGGGCACAATACATGCTCTGTTGACCAGAGGACAAAACAGGGGAACCCCTGGGACTCCAGAATATCATTATAAAAAGGGGGGAAGGTTTGCGAAGAAGGGCAGAGAAATTAGAAAGGGGAGAACCATTGATAAAATTCTGTCGAGAGGAGAAAACTCAGAGAAAACTAGTAGAATTACTTCCCGGTATCCTAGAAAAAGCCACTATAGCACATACTCGGATTCAAAAAGAATCAAACTTTGCAAGTCTTAAAGGTTAGAATAACCACTTAAGACTGTAATTTTTGAGCTTGTTTGAACCTTGTATCACGTCTTAGTGAGCGTATTGTAATCGTAATAAAGAAAAATTCAATGAAATACTTTCCACTGATTTAAGGATCCCTAAACGTTACTTTGTGCTTTTATTATTTTGTTCTTTGTATTTACTTTGTTGTTTTGATTTGTTGTTCAATACAAATATCCTTGCTTGTCAGTTTATATGTATTGTAGGAAGCATGCCCTGTGCACCATTTGATTCTTAAACAGCTCGTTAGCTGCGGTGAATCAAAGCCCGGTCCACCAAATTATAACTATTTGGCCTGGGATCCTTGGGTCTGAGTGTTACAAAAAAGCACACTTACAAGTGGTCAGTAAATTACTTCACTTCCTCAATTAAAGAGAAACACTTCAAAACGTTTAGAGCCCATTATCAAATACCAGATAACATTTTCGTCCGTCTACCCTACAAGTCGGAGAAATGTTATTACGACGGTTTGGAAGGTGTCGGAGTATACGAGCAGATGTTGAAGGCTGGGCTCAAGTTTACCTTGAGTTCCCTTCATCGTGAGCTACTCCAACACTTAGGCATATCCGCCAACCAGGTATCTTCGAATGCTTGGAGGGTCTTCATAGAAGTGAAGGTCCTTTATGGGGTTATGACGGACGGTGCTAAGAGATTGACAGTTTGAGAATTCTTTAACTGTTACCATCTAGATGAGATAGATAAATCAAGGGGCATGTATAGCTTTGTACCTAGGAGCTCGTTGTTGAGGCTTGTGTATGAGACCCTTGATTCCAATAGGAATTGGAAGAGTCGTTATTTCTTCATAGAGGGGAATGAATGGATGGGTTGTCTAGGGGACACAGAGTTCATGCCCGTCGACACAACTTGGGGCATATTGAATCCATCCGGTATGCACCCGTCCTAATGCATGAGTCCTTTTAATTGTTCAACTTTCATTTTTTCCAATTTTTTAACCGTTCTCTTTCTGCAGTTGGACGGCGTCCACAGATTACTCTTGAGTAGTGGAGCTTCCTGGAAAGGCTTTTTAACAAGACCAAGCCAGATGAGAGGACCTGGGCTAAATTAGTTACGTTAAACACTCTTAACTGGTATTGTGACGGACCAGAGCCTACCCCTCAAGCCATTAAATACGACATTCGAGTGCGCTAACGTAAGTCCATTGTTAACATTTTTTCTGAATTTTTGGATTTCTTAACATATGGCTAATTCCATTCGTCTTCTTTTCATAGAAATGGATGCAACCAAGAGGAGAGCTATGATTAAGGCACAAGTTGCCAAGAAGGTAGAGCACTCTAGGTATCCCGTACTTGCATATAATGTTTCTTCAAACAAAACTTCAAATGTTCTTCTCTATGATAGTGGCTAGAGCTTCTGCCTCCACCCACTTTGTGAAATAGTCGATGCTAACTACAAGGAACTTCAGTTGCCTGATTGTTGTCGTGAAGGGGCTCATTATATCTAATCCCTATTGAAAGAACGGCCATGGGGCCGTCATAGGGGTGAGTTCCTCGAAGGGTTGTCTGATGGTGTTGCTGAATCTCTAGCACTTGTCGCAGGTTTTGATGTAAGCATCTGCACCCTTCTGCATAGTGGGCCAGTAATATCCTACCCTGATTAGCTTGTGTACTAGTGATCTTGCCCCTGAGTGGTTGCCGCAAATCCCTTCATGAATTTCTCTCATGACGTACTCAGCTTCCTCGAGGATAAAGCATCTCAAATAAGGGCGGGAGAAGCCTCTTTTGTATAAGACATCCTTTATAAGGATGAATCGTGAGGCTTGTACCTTTAGCTTCCTTGTGGCGTCCTTCTCATTCGGAAGCGTTCCATTCTTCAGGTAGGAGATCAATTGCATGGTCCAGTTGTTTTCAGAGTCTATCTTTAGCACATGTGCTTCATTATCTATGAGTGATGAAGTTTGGATGAAGGATAATACTTGTTTGGGAACAAGCATGCGTTCTGCGGCTGCAACCTTAGCAAGTTGATCGGCGCATTCGTTCTCTTCCCTCAGGATTTGGACGAACTTGATTTGGAGACAGCCAATCTGGCATTTTACCTCATCGAGGTGTTTCTTCATTCTTTCAGTCTTGCATTCATAGCTACTGTTGACTTGACTAGTTATGACTTGAGAATCGCAGTGAATGACCATATTTTCAACCCCTACCGCTCTTGCGAGGTCCAATCCTACTATTAAGGCCTCATATTCTGCTTCATTGTTGGTGGTATGAAATTCGAGTTGGATCATACATTCAATCCTGTCATCCTCTAGGGAGATGAGTACGACACTAGCCCCTCCTACTTGCCTATTGGAAGATCTGTTTGTATAAATGTTCCATTGTGGTGTCTCTTCTACCTCCTGGCCGTCCTTGAGAGTGAACTTGGCGATAAAGTCAGCCACAACTTGCCTTTTTATAGCTGTTCGAGGTAGGTACTGTATATCAAACTCACTCAACTCTACCGTCCATAATGCCATCCGTCCTGTAGCCTCAGAGCTACTCATGGCTCTTCTTATGGGCCTGGCCATCAAGATAACGATGGTATGTGCTTGGAAGTATGGCTTGAGTTTTCGTGCCGCAATTACCAACGTGAAGGCCAGCTTCTCCATCTGGGGGTACCTTTCTTCTGCTCCTCGGAATGCTTGACTTGTAAAGTAGACGGGTCTCTGAGATCCATCTTCCTCTCTTATCGAAGCTGCGCTAACAGTGGCTTGTGGAACAGCCAAGTATAAGTAGAGCTCTTCTCCCTGCCTGGATGGGCTAAGCATTGGAGGAGATGAAAGATACACCTTGAAGTTTTCAAACACCTGTTGGCATTTGTCTGTCCACTCAAACGGCTTCTTCAAAGTGCGGAAGAGAGGTAGGCATTTGTCCATTGCTCTTGAGACGAACCTGTTTAGTGCCGCTATCTTGCCATTTAGACTCTGTACCTCCTTGACTGTATTCGGTGGAGATAACTCCATTATTGCCCGTACTTTCTCCAGAATAACCTCAATACCTTTATGGGAGACCATGAATCCCAACTTTGCTGTAGTAACCCGAACGCATATTTACTCGGGTTTAACTTCATGTTGTATGGCTGGAGGGTGTTGAAAGTTTCTTGGAGGTCGCCCAAATGATCGTCTTCTCGTAAGCTTTTCACCAGCATGTCGTCTACATAAACTTGAACATTTCTTCCAATCTGGTGCACGAACATCTTATTCATTAACCTTTGGTACGTTGCCCCAACATTTTTGAGTCCGAATGGCATCACTTTGTAGCAGAACAAGCCTTGGCTGGTAACAGAAGTGGTCTTCTCTTGGTCGGCTTCTCCCATTTTGATCTGGTTGTAGCCCGAGAAAGCATCCATGAAGCTTAAAAGCTGGTGTCTCGCAGTTAAGTCTACCAAAGTATCTATTCGTGGGAGTGGATAGCTGTCTTTAGGGTAAACCTTATTGAGGTCCGTGAAATCTACGCACATTCTCTATTTACCATTGGACTTTTTAACCATGACCACATTTGCCAACCAATTGGGGTAATATACTTCTCGGATGAAGCCTACCTCAAGCAACTTTCGAACTTCCTTGGCTATGGCTTTGTCCCGCTCATAAGCGAATACTCGTTTCTTCTGCCGGATTGGAGAGAATGAGGGCGACACATTTAACCTATGAACTATGATTGAGGGGTCAATTCCCGGCATGTCCTCGTGACTTTAGGCAAACACGTCTTGATTGTTTCTTAGGAATGTCGTGAGCGCTTGGCGTATTGGCAAGCTAGCCAGTGTGCCCATTCTAGTCATCTGTTCTGGCCTTGAGTCATCAAGGGTCACTTCTTCTAGTTCCTTAACCGGCTCCGCTACTGCCCGTTATTCTCCTATGCACATCGTTTGTTGGTGGCCGTCCATCTCTAACATAGCAATATAGCATTCTCGCGCTGCCACTTGATTTTCGCGTAGTTCTTCTACTCCATAATCTGTAGGAAATTTGATCATTAAATGGTAGGTTGAAGTTACAGTCTTCCATGAGTTGAGGGTGGGTTTTCTGAGAATGGTATTGTAAGCGGACGAGCAGTCGACCACGAGGAATGTTACGTCCTTAGTGATCTGCTGAGGGTAATCTCCTACCATTACTGACAACGTGACGACACCAATAGGGAACACTCTTGTCCCTCCGAAACCAACGAAGGGGGCATTTATTGGGACCAACTGTTCTCTATCAATCCTCATCTACTGGAAAGCCGGGTAATACAGGATCTCTGCTGAGTTACTGTTGTCGACCAGAACCTGGTGCCTGTTCTAGTCTCCTACCCGTAGGCTGACAGCAAGCGCGTCGTCATGCGGGTGGTGTAGCCTTTGAGCATCTTCTTCTAAGAATCCGGGGTTGTCGATTCGTGCCATCTTTGGTACGATGCCCGTAAGTTGGACATTCTGGACTGTTCTCAAGTAGGTCTTTCGGGCTTTTTTGGACGACCCAGAAGTTGTTGTGCCCCTTACAATCATCCTTATGTCTCCAATGGGCGGCCTAGGGTGCTCATTCTCCTATCGTGGGGCTTGCTCCTGGGGCGGATTTGTTCTTCCCTTGCTAACAAACCTTTGCAACTTCCCTTGTCTTATGAGAGCTTTTATTAGCTATTTTAAATCGTAGCAGTTGGCTGTATCATGTCTGTGGTTACGGTGGAAGTGGCAGTACTTATCCTTTGACCTCTTACTAGGATCTCCCTTCAACTTACAAGGAAACGTCAAAGCTTCTTCGTCTTTGATCCGTATTAAGACCTGATCTACTGGGGCAGTTAATGAGGTGAAGCTTGTGAACTTCCTTGTGGAGGGTTTGGAGCGTTTATCATCCCGCCGTTCTCCAGTTCTAACCATCTTTCGCCCCCTATCTTGACGTGTGTCCTCCTGTCTTTCCCTCTTTTCGGGCTTCTCCTTGTGGGCCAGTAGTGCATCCTCTGCGTTTATATATTTGGTGGCCCTTTAAAGCATATCCGACATGGTCTTTGGATCGTTCCTGTATAGAGAAAATAGGAACATACCCTTCCGTAACCCATTAGTGAACGCTGCTACAAGTATCTTGTCATTTGCTTCATCAATTGAGAGGGTTTCCTTGTTGAAACGGGTTACGTAGGACCTCAACATCTCGTCCTTCTGCTGCTTAATGTTCATTAGACATGCAGTAGACTTCTTGTATATGTGCCCTCCAATGAAGTGCGAAGTGAACTAGGCACTTAGCTCCTTAACAATACTGATGGAGTTAGGTGTCAATCGACTGAACCAAATTTTCGCAGCACCCTTCAGCGTTGTAAGGAAGGCCCTACACATGATTTCATCCGCAACTCCTTGAAGGTGCATCAAGGTCTTAAAGCTCTTTATGTGATCTAGAGGGTCCTTGACTCCGTCGTAACTGTCTAACTGCGGCATGTGAAACTTATGTAGTAGAGGGAAGGAATTGACAGAAGCAGTGAACAGTGAGTCAGTTCGGTTGACTAGGTCGTCAAGATCGCTGGACATTCGTCCTTTGAGGGCGTTCATTATAACTTCTATCTGTTCCTTCATTGCCTACATCTCTGCGAAAATTGGTGGTGGAACAGTATCCACGAGGGATGAGAGGCTCATGTTTTTTTGCTCTAGTCTGCTTAGGGCGTTACTACCCTCTGGCCACTCTTGGTCCCTTCGCTCAGCACTGGTACCTTCTTGGTCCTTTTCCTGAGTACCGTGCCCTTCCTTCTGGCGTAATTGTTCTTCCAAAACTTGATTTTGCTTAGTGAGGTGCTACACGGCCGCAGTTAGGTTCTGTACTTGTCTCTCGAGAGTAGTCGGGCGTGGCTCGTCTCCCTAAATGTTATTGGTGGTGGTCACCATCGAGTGAGTAAGAACCATGCAACTCTTAATCCGGGAAGCGTTTGTTATGCCTTACAAGTCTCACCTTCCCACAGACGGCGCCAATTGATGATGTCGTAAAAATCACCAGTGAGTTACACAGTACTCGCACAATCGAAGTAAGACCTGTACAAGAAAAAGAAAAAACCTAACAGAGAGCACCGATGTGGTGTCGGCCAAATACCCTCCGAAGATCAACTTAGAACTATTCTTACAATTCTAGATTGCTAGAGAGGGTTCAATTATGCGTACCTTTTTCTCGAGTAGGGGTGTGCATGGGTCGTGTTGGGTCGGGTTAAGGAGATTTTTTGACCTAACCCACATGGGTCGGATTGAACCCATGGGTTGGGCAATTTTTTTTTATTATTATTATTATTATTAAATTGAGTAGAAAAAAATATAAATATAAATATATTAAAAAAACCCAAAAATTAGTATCAATGCGACTGCTTAAAGGCAAACAACACTAATGACTAAACAACAATAGTAATTTACTAGGGTTTGTGTGAACTAATTGGCTTAAATATATTAATTTTATAATATATTTTAAATATATATATATATATATATTAAATATATGGGTGGGTCGGGTTGGGTTTGGCGGGTTTGGGATTTTATAACCCAAACCCAACCCAACCCGCTATTTAAAAAATTTTTGTAACCCAACCTAACCCATCAATCCCTAAAAACTGACCCAACTCGACAGGTTGGGTTGGGTCGGGTCGGTTTTAGCGAATCGATGGGTTGGCTGCACACTCTTATTCCCAAGGGTCTTTAGGTTTTTATAGTTACATAGGGCCATACCCCATGGCTTGCGAAACAAGTCTTTTCCTTATAGGAAAGATACTTATTAATACATGTATATTCTAGAATTCCAGTCGTATCGAAATTCCATTCATGTTGGGACTCTACGAATTAGGGTTAATCGTGTGTCACAAGTATTCAAGGTTCCTTGGAGACTACGTGATGATGAGTTGGATGACACGTGGCCCCTCAATCTATCCACGTTGCGTCCGTCCTAAATTCATCCGTCCAGTGCCAATATATTCTTCTTACGTCAAGTTCGTCGAGATGGATCTGTCATGCTAATTTTTCCTCTTCAAACACAAATTTGTTTTTACCCAAATTCATTTGCAATGAAGTAAAGAGACACAATTAATGTATTTAATTATGCAAAATAGAACCATAACATTGTGATAGTTTGATATTTCTGCCCTGGATAAGCTATGTTTGTAGGCCCAATACAATTTTAGATTTGGCACGGGTTTGATTAACAATTACCTATGATTTTTAGACATTGACAATTCAATGAACCGTAAAATAATAATAATAATAATAAAAAGTTAAAGATTTTTGAAGTCGGACCAAGGTCAAACTGAGGTTGAACCATAATTACATCATAATTAATTTAATAATTATTTAAAATATAAATAAATATATTAAATTAGTACAAATAGAAAAATTAACTTTAAATATAGAAATATATTCTTCTCAAATAAATAAATGTGTGTGTTTGGGGGGGGGGGGTTGTGTGTGTGGTCAACTAATTTATTTGTGTTTGTGCTCATATTTAATTGTTGAAAAATAAAAATAAAATAGTATTTATGTTGCATGGCCATAGCGTGTCACCTATGAAATTATGAATACATTAATTTAAACATATTGCATGGCCACAATGTGGAAAACTTGGAAGCATGTCACAAGGCTATTGAATTTGCTATTGATATAGGTTTTTCCAGGTTGGTTCTTGAGGGAGACAATGTTAATGTAATGCAAGCTATTTCATCGCAAGAAGCCAACATATCTCTGTTGGGGACTATTGTGGAAGATATTAAACATCTTATTAGGGGCCTGTAGTGGGTATCTATTTCTCACACAAGGCGTAGTGGTAATAAGGTGGCTCATGTGTTAGCGCAACATGCTAGAACTAGTACTGAGGATTCCCCTCCTCCAGTCATTGAACAATTGTATCACGATGCTTGTCTTTTATAAAGAATTAAGTGGGACTAAAGTAACAATGTAACACTCCAAAGTCCAAAGACTCCAAACAAGTGCCAAAAAACAAGTGGGACTAAAGTAAGTTACTTAAGACATATTAATGTAAGTTAGTTATAACCCTAAGACATATTAATTTATTAAAGACAGTAAGACATATTAGAGTATAGCATTTTTTATTTTATTATTTTTTTTGGGGCCAAGTATTAGACTATATAATATAATAGTCTTTCCATTATTAAAGTCTTATATAAAAATCACAACCTAAACTTAATCAAACCAACTTCATAAAAAAAAAAAAATAATAATAATAAGGCGTAAATGCACTTTTAGTCCTTATATTTTGGCTTTTTTCTATTTTAGTCCCTACATTTTAATTTTACCACTTTTAGTCCCTAAATCAATTAACGCGTTTCATTTTGGTCCTTTCCGGTAGTGGGCTACTAGAATTTGCTTAGGTGGCAGACAGAATTATTAAAATAATAATAATAAATTTTATTTTACTATTAAAAATGCCACATCAGCTTATAAATTAAAAAAAATTATTTATTAATTTTAACTAAATAAAAAAAATTAAAAACAGATATTTTAAAAAAGAAATTAAATTAATTAAATCTCAAAATTCAAACAATCACACCACAACCAACCATGGTGTTCATCAGAATTCCAAACCACAAAACCCTATCCCTAACCCTAGACCAAAACACCACCACTCTCCACTCCCTCAAACTCTCTCTCCACCACCACACTCACATCCCAATCCACCACCTCCACCAGCTCTACCTCTCCCAATCCAACCCTCTCCCATCTCAAAACGATGCTGTCTTCCTTTCCCGCCTTCGCGTGGTATTGGACAGACCAATTCGTTTCGAAATCGGAGCCAAAATTGGCTACAGCGTTTTACATTTCGTTCTACGCTAGACTCGCAATGGGTCTGTGGTTGAATTCGAGTGAGGAGGAGAGCGATTGGGTTAGAGGTTGGGTGAAGAAAGAGAGATCGTAAATCTGGGTTTGCTTACCAAAATGAAAATCTCTAAAGATCTCTTTCTTAGACCAAAATCTCCCTCTCTCTTTCATCTTTCTAAAGCTCTAAAGCTCTAAAGTCTCTCTCTCAGATCGTGGATTTGGAAAAATCTCTAAAGCTCTCTCTCGGATCAGTGGTTGTGAAGTGGTGGTTGGTCCGGTGGTCGGTGGGGGTGGATCGTTGGATGGGTTTGATGTTGGTGTGGGTTGCAGTGGCTTGATGGACTGATCGATGACAGTGGAGGGGCTGAGGTCGGTGGTGGTTTGGATTTGGGTTTAAAGTGTATTTACCTCCACTCTCTCATAGATTAGTGGATCTCTATTAGATTGGTGGGTTTAAAATTTCTGGGTTTGTTTACAGATTTCTCGAATTTTGAGTTTGAAATTTATGGGTTTGTTTCTGGGTTTGATGTTTGTATGGAGGGTTTGATTTTTCGTGATGTTTTGGGTTTGCTAAAGATTGATGGTTGGGTTTGGGTTTGTGTTCTTTGTGTTTTGAATCTTTGAAGGAGTTTGTATTTTGTAGATCTGTGCCCTTTGATTTTACGTGTTCCATGTTGGCATGTTCTTGATTTTTTTAATTTCCTTGGCAACCAAACATATTATTTGAGAAAGAACATGAACATGTTCTTCATGATGACTGGGAAGAACATAATGTAAAGATTTTTTTTTTTAAATTTAATTAATTTAATTTCTTTTTTAAACTATCTGTTTTTAATTTTTTTTATTTAGTTAAAATTAATAAATTTTTTTTTTTTTTTAATTTATAAGCTGACGTGACATTTTGATGAGAATGCAAATTGTCATATTTTTCTCCCTTAATGTTTAGTCTTTTATATTTATTTGGTGCCTAAATTTACTCATTATTCTTAAATTTTGATTTAGGATGCAAATGGAGGCATTAAGTGCAAAACGTAGCTAATTGGGTGATTCGGACAGCTTTGACATTGCTCTGTAATCTGGGAATAACTCTCTCATCCAAGCTCCGATTGAGATGATTCAAGATGCTATGGAACGCCAAGACAAAGCTCTACAACTTTCATGTTTTGCGTTTTGAGAGATACGGACTGCGTCAAGGTTGAAATTGGGCTTGAAGTTGCTGCCCCTGCACTGCTGACGTTCTGGAATGTTCCTTTGCCTGAAATTCTAATACGCGTATCTGATGTGGTTTATTTTTGGAAGCCTCCAGATCTGATGCACGAAATTTCCAGCAGAAAAACACCACTTTACTAGTTGTATTAGGACTTTGTTTTATTTTTAATATTTTTCCTTAATTAGTTAGATTTGGATATTATTATTGAGAATATTTTTAGGAGATTTTGTAGGCTTGGGAAAGGGGGAATTAACATGTAAAAGGGGGAGGAGAAATCAGAATTTGACACACACACACGCCTCTCTCTCCCCTCTTCTTTGATTTTTTTCCTTTGAGTTTTCATCATGGCCTTGCGTGACTAAACTTTTATACTTGGTCGAAGGAAACAGAAGCCTCAAAATCAATAAAACTGTGAGATCTAATTTGTTTTTATTGTTCGATTTATGCTTTGAATATCGGATGATCTTAAGGCTGCTACTAGATTAAACCTTTAGTGCTTGTCTTGGGTTGTTTAGTAGTTAGGGTTTTTTAGATTGCTTGTTTTCTAATTAACTACAACTAAGGAGAGATAGGAAAATAGTTCCAACGGTGAATATTCAAAGTGTAAATTGATATATACTTGCATCGATGATCAGTTGTAAAATTCCCATTGTGGATGTTGACTTGGACCAAGGTTTGTTCTCTTGATTGATTTCGATATTTTAATTTGAATTGTTTCTTAATTGTTTTTCTTAAAATTGTTTTCATTATACTCAACCCCCCCCCCCTCCTTGTTCACGTAGCATAAAACTAGGCTAGATACTCTCCATGGGAACGATCCTTACTCGCACTACTATATATATTTTTAGGAGTATAGGTTTTATTTTTGCTAAGAGAAATGAAAAATATTAAAAGCAAAAAAGAAAAGAAAAAGTTGTATGTTTTGTGTTGTATGTTGTGGCTTGCAGGTAATCAACGGTGCCTCCTTTTCCTTGGTTGCTGGCTAGGGGTGGCCTCTTCCTCCTCTCCACCACCACCATCATCATCACCACCGCCCGAGTGGGTCGCTCCTCTAGGACCATATAGCTCTCTTGAGTAGTTGGTCACCTCCAACTTGAGATTCCCGACTAGTCATACCAACTCTTCATACTCTTGGATAATGGGCTACAATTTGAAGAAAGAAGGGTTAGTGACTGAGACAAGAAGAGAAATTTGGCAAAGAGAGAGGATATAGGGAAGAAAGAACTCATTGCTCGAGTGTTGGTAGGAAAAGGATAGCCTATGACATTAGGATTGTGGGGCACGACATGCTCCCTAGCAAAGCCATCCTGGCCATAAGCATAGAACGTCCAAGGGATATGTAGAGGATCAATGGGCTCACCGGTAGCAGGTCCCTCCTGCTACAATTCCCACATTAAGGGTCATGACAAATAAAGAAAAGAGAGAGAGAAGAAGTACAAGAGTTTGAGCATATACCTGAAAAGTAAGAGAAGGCATGAGTCGAGTGATGTTGAACTCCTTATAATCCAACTCCTCAAGAAGCTGCTTGGCATAGGAAACACCACTCCCCCACAAGTTGTACTCAGCATCAGTCATGGAGTGTGGGGTAAGCATGCCACCACCTTATTGATGCTTCCCCTACCAACATAAAGGGATGATGACTGCAGAAAGAAAGATGACATTAGATTCATGATTCAAGTGAAATTAAAGGATATGGTGTTTTGATGCAAGAATGAAGATAGAAAGAATGATACAGTGATTTTTCAGATGCAAGAATGACAAAAAAGGGTGTTAGAATTGCATATGGAGGTGAAATGGTTGAAAAAGAAGTAAAAATGGGTAGAGTAGAGCGTTTGCAAGGCGTCTTATGTACGCAGTTCTTCCACATTTTCAAAGAAGCATCATCCAAAATCAATCCTAGACATGTTCTTACCCCTCCTAAGACATTAGGTTTTCATCTAAACCCATCCTACAACAAAACCCAAGCATTCACATAGTCAAAAACACATTTAAACCAAAGATCAAAGGGAAACTTGAAAATGAGAAAAAAATGAAAAACTTACAGATTCACCCAGGGGAATGTGATTCTATGGCCGGTATGTCAATGGTGGAGGTCCCCCAAACCTTGTGGCTTCACTCTAGCGGGTGAGAAGGAAGGCATCAGAAGATAGGACGTAAGAGGATTTCTTGACCTTGGGTGCCATTGAAGAAGATGATGAGAGAAATAGAGAAAATGAGAAAATGAGAGAGTTTGAGAGAATGAGAGAATTAGAAGGTGTGAGGAAAAGAAAGAGGGGAGGGAGGTTTTTGTAGAGAGGAAAGAGAGAGAAGTTGTGAAGAATGTGAAGAGGTGAGGGAGATGAAGAAACTACGTGTAGTTTAGACCTCACCACTAAACCATGTGTAGTTTAGTCATGAATGGTTAAAAAAAAAAAAAAAATCTTCTTTTCTTTCTTTCAAAAAAGGGAAGGATATCTCAAAATTTTCCACAATTAGAAATGAATTATCAAAAAGAATTCCCCAGAGAATCAAGCACATCAAGAACCATTCCTAGTGGTTCAAGCACCTCAAGGACCTTCCCCAATGGGTTAAACATGTTAAACATTATTCTCAGTAAGGAAATAGAAGACTCTTCCTCAATATTTCAAGCATATCAAGCATCATACCCAATAAGGAAGTAGAAGATTCTTCCTTAAAATGATCAAACCTATTAAATATCATCCCTATGGAGGAAGTAGAAGACTCTTCCTCAATAGTTTAGGCATATTGAGCATCATCCCCATGGAGGAGGCAGAAGAGTCTTCCCCAATGGACTCGAGCACATTAAAGCAAATCCCTAGTGAGGAAGCAGAAGATTCTTCCCCAAAACATCCCCAGTAAGGAAGTAGAAGATTCTTCCCTAGTAAGTCCCATACACCAAAAGAAAAAAAAATAATAATAATAAAAAATCTCTGATGAGGAAGCAAAAGATTCTCCTTCAAAATCCTCAGTGAACCATATAAGAAGTAGAAGATTCTTCCTTAGTGGATCACACATCTATACTACTCCTCAGTGAGTCCATCCGTATTACTTCTCAGCGAGTTTCTCATCTTCAAAAAAGTCGTGAGAGGTAGAAGATTCCTCCTCATACATATCTACTCCTCAGGGAGTTCTTCACCATCCCTAGTGGATCCTACTCGTGCACATATCCTTTGGGAATTGAACATGCAGGCACAATAGAAAAATGTAGAGATAGTGATAGAGAAAGAGGCCAAGGCCAACCTGAGGCAAGAGCCTCACCTAAAAAGGTAGAGAAAGAAGTGAAGAAGAGAAGAGGAATAAGTCACGTGGAGATGTTTGACGTAGGATCCCCGGATGGACACCACAGAGACTATATCATTTCGTTTTGTGATGGGTTAGCTTGTAAGGAGCATCCTTATTTGTTTTCTTTTTTCCTTTAGTGACTCTATGATAGTGAGTCACTCGCCATTTGCTTGCAAGTGGCAAAACAGATTTTGGGATATTGAACCTGTCATTGCTCATTTCCCGACCAACAAAGGTTGGAATCCGGACATACGAATCCCATGCAGCTTTTTGAAGTTGCACCAAGGCCAACCTGAGGCAAGAGCCTCACTTAAAAAGGTAGAGAAAGAAGTGAAGAAGAGAAGAGGAATAAGTCACGTGGAGAAGTTTGACGTAGGATCCCCGGATGGACACCACAGAGACAATATCATTTTGTTTTGTGATGGGTTAGCTCGTAAGGAGTACCCTTATTTGTTTTCTTTTTTCCCTTTAGTGACTCTATGATAGTGAGTCACTCGCCATTTGCTTGCAAGTGGCAAAACAAGTTTTGGGATAATGAACTTGTCATTGCTCATTTCCCGACCAACAAAGGTTGGAATCCGGACATACGAATCCCACGCAGCTTTTCGGAGTTGTGTTGTGTGCATGGGTTGGGCTCGAGTCATATGTGGAAACAAAATGTTTTGTCTCTTATTCTTTTGATTCCATTAGTGAAGTTCACAAATCAAAAGAGGGGCATTTGTAAACACCGCATTTTGTACCCTTTACGACTTGGGCCCCCGTTCCTCAATGATACTCAAACTCTAAGGCCCAAGGCCACTTTAGAGTCGAATAAGATATTAAAATGACTTGAGGAGTGTTAAAATGGAAAATATAACCTTTTAAATGAACAAAAATATATTTTTGGATAATTAAATGACCAAAGTAGCCTTTGGCCTGTGTATGTGAGTTGCGGCTTGCGTACGCAAGCTGAAGCATGCGTACGCAGGCACATTCTTGCGTATGTAGCTAGGGTTTCAAAAGTATAAGAAAGACAAGTTTTCTGCAATAATGGCTGAGGTTTGGAATGAATCTCACATCATTTGGGAGTCATTCCAAACCCCCTTTTTTCAATTATAAAAGTCTTGCATGGTACATTTTCAAAAAACACAAAAATCCCATAAGAAAACCTAATATTTACTAGAAAATAGTGAATCAAAAGGGAGTTTTTCACAAAACACCCTTAAGTCTCTTTTATTTGATTGAGACCTTTTTGACCCTAATCCTTTGAGTTTAAGATTACTAATCACTATTTTATTGTGATCTAAACTTGATTGAGAGAGAGAATAAACAAGACCAAGAGGCACAAAACCCACCATCAAACCTAGACCAGCTATCGCCGATCACGCCATTGCCGACCCACTGACCTAGACCATTGCCAATCATGCCATCCATGAAACCCACTGACTCATGCCATCGCCGATCACTCGAAAAGAAGAGAGAAAAGATAGTGAAGAGATAGAGAAGGAAGAGAGAGGGCTAAGACTCTGAGTCTGACGAAAAGAAAGAGAGAAAAGATAGAGAAGGAAGAGAGAGAGAAAGAGAATATTTTAATGCAAAAGAGAGAGAAAAGTAAAATAAAATAAATTATTTTTTTTAGCTTTGGAACTATAGTGCACAACTATAGATGGCTGTGCATCGTAGCTAAAGAGGTAAAAATTTTACTTATAGCTCCACTGCTATAGAATGGTTTTTATGTATTTGAGGTGCTAAAAATACCAATATGGCTTTTTAGCACCATTGCTATGGATGCTCTTTGATGGCTCTAATTGGTAGAATAGATTTTATTTTGGGTCAGTCCGATTTATTTATTGAAGCCCAGCTGTTTAGGCTAACCCACTTTAAAGCCCTAGCACTCTTTCTTAAATCAACCTAGCACCTTAATGCCCATCAGCTACTTAGGTCTTTGTTTTGAGAGGGTATAATGTGTGTGGGGTCCACCCTCATGTGAGGGAGAGGAAGCATGCAATGAAAACACAATAGATTTACTCCTCTATTTCAATTAGCCCACAACAAAGGTTTCAACCTAATCCAAAATTAACCATAAGCTAGCCTTTTATAAATTGCATTTTCAATTTGTTAGAACATATGTGATTCAATGTTAGGAACATATGTCAACATTTTATGTAATTGGCTAATTCTTTGACAAAATGCACTTTACTTGTAATTGGGTAGAACTAAGATGTGTTTAATAATTTAAGAAACAAGGTTTCAAGTTCAAGTGTTAAACCCATGCAAGTTTGTCCAAGAATCAAGTCAGAAAGTGCAGGATTTTAAAGCTTGACAACTAGCATCTATTGAGGTTTAAAAGCTGCTGAAGACTGTGGCTCGATAGCTAGCTTGATAGATGGCTATATATCGAGATTTATGAAACTCAGTTTTTCAGGACTGTTTTTCATCCAATTCGTGAATGTATGTTTGGGCTTTCTTTTCTCACAACCCTAAACATATATAAGGATTATTTTGAGGGCCGTAGAAGGTGACACAAGTTGCACAAAAGCACAATTCCACAAGTGTGAAGAAGGTGTGACCGGAAATCTAGTTTTCCCTAGTTCTTGAAGAAGATGTTATGTTTGTGCACCATAGGATTTTGTGACCAAGCAACTTCATGATCTTCATCGTGTGATGAACAGAAGAACTTTGTAGCCAACATCCTTCTCAAGTTGGTGATCAAGTCGCGCACTGAGATTCACGCAATTGGTTAGTCACGTACTGGGAGCCGTGCATTGAAAATGAGAGATTGTCACTACAAAACAAGTTCAATTGGGTATTGGGGTAAGAGTTCAACTGTAGGTTGGTATAAGGTACTAGGATTCCTTTACTTGTAACCGCTTGTTTCGATAATAGTGGATTCTCGGGAGTGGTGACTTTAAAATCACCTGATGGGGTTTTTACCGAGTAGGTTTTCTCCATTCGTAAACAAATCACCGTGTCAAATTTTTTTTCCGCTGCATACTTTAGTTAATTGGTGATTTGTTTGTACTACCACGTGCTTTGTATGTTAATTTGATTAATTAATAAACTTGGCTAATTAATCAATTAATTCATCACAAGGGATCAATACATTCTTGGCCTACCACAACTCTAAATTCTTCAAAAATTAAACTTTGACCACTTACTTTAAATTAAAGTTTTGACACAAACTCTTCAAAATTGTATATTTTAGACCCCTAAATTTAGGCAACAAAAATGCATTTTAAAAAATTGTTTTCGTTTAAAATAATAAAATTTTCAAATGCCTTTGTTTTCATGCTTTATTGGAATTTAACATTTTCTTGTTATTTCTTTGTGTCTTCCTGTAGGGAATAAATATGGGAAAAGGAATTTGCAAATTTGTATTAACATTATACATAGTATTAACTTACATTTTTTTTTAAAAAAAATCATACATTTGTAATATATGCAATGATTTCTCATTATATATATGTAAAGAATTTAAAATTTAATTGGTTTTAGATTATTCAATTTTTGCATCCAATCATTTACTTTTTATAAAAAATTAAAAATTTAGATAGACACATTATAGAAAATTGGATTCCATTTAAAATTCTATTTAGACTCTAATTAGATTTGAATTTTTTAATTTTTACACAATTAATTGAATTTTTTTAGAGTTTTGACTCTAGTGAGGACATGCTTTCATTCTCTGCTGTAATCTCTTTTACCATTCTAAAGTTTCATTCTATATATTTTTTTTTCCATTCTAAAATTATAAAAAATTCACTTTTAAAAATGAGTGAAAATATCTTTACAGAAGTCCTGTTCAATCCAACCAAAGAGTTTTAATCAAAAAGTGTTAGTAATAAATAAAGAAGTACTTGGTCTGCGAAGAAGCTTCCACTTCTAAGTTGGTCAATGCTGTCAGACCAGTACTCTCTTCCTACACAGAAGAGAGCGCTATGTGCAATTTACTTTCTCATGCAAAAGATCTTCTCTTTTCTGATGAAATAATATATTTTTTTGATGGAAAAAATTCCTCTATTTTCAAACTTTTGTACTTGTTTTATCAATCAGCCCTATAAAAAGGCATAACCCTCAAACCCCAGCAACGCAACAAAAATGGCGCCCAAAAAAATCCCCTCATTTTTCCTTCTTCCCATGCAAAAGTCATCATTTTCTACACCAACCTGAGACTAAGAGTCCCTTATCTCAAAACCATCAGCTACCTTGTCAAAGCAAAAAAACAGCGCCGTCATTCTCCATATCAACACTTCAAAAATCCCAGCAATAACAAAGAGCAAAATCACAGCCCTACATTTAACATCTTAACAATAAGAAGCTTACAAACAGACTAGGAAACTCAGGAGAAATCCATCATTTTTACATCATCCGGAAACTACAAACATAGCCAACTCCCAACACTATCTCCACAACCTCCAAAACACCAAAAAACAGAACCAAAACATAGGAAGCTTCCTCCTTTCCTACCATCAACCCAAAAAAACCTAGCAAAGGTCCCTCATTTTTGCCATTTACCCAACAACTACAACCCACAATAGTAGTAGCGGCAACAACAAATGACAACAACCACAGACAACAGCAATGAACAACAACAAAGACCAACAACAAAGAAAAGAGAAAAGAAGATAGAACCAGAAAGCTAAAGCGAAAGCATTGGAAAGCAGAGCAACCAAGGAGGGAAAGTGGAGAAACTGAAAAGAAAAAAGAGGTAACATTAATTCCCTTCTCATGCTTTCAATACATGTTGTTTATGTGTTCATGCTTTTATACAATTAGTTCATGTGCATACACACACATCATAAGGAAACATTTTGAATGGATACTCACAAGCGGCCTTATTTTGAGGCACAAACTCATGCTCACACACATATGATATACCTACAGAAACAGCCACACACAACCGAATTCAATATACTCATCCAAATCCCAATCAAACACAAATACCCAACAAAATTCAACACTAAACCCCAATCCTAAAACCCATAAATCAATCACCAATCGAAACCAAACCAAAAGGAAGGAGCTTTCGGCCCTAACAGAGAAACCAAAAAAGAGATAGAGAGAAGGGTTTGAGTGGAGAGAGAATCAGTGAGAGAGGGTCTAAGGTTAGAGAGAGAAAGTGAGCTAGAGAGAGCGAAGGGCTTGGTTTGAGAGAAGAGTGAGAAAGAGATAGAGCTACGAGTGAGGAAACGGTGGAGAGAGAGAGACGCAATTGCCATGTCATTTATCATTTGAGATTAGCGAGAGATAAAAAAAGAAGAAGAAGATTTCTTCAGAATCTGATTGGTTAAGAGTAGATGCATTTGAACCGAGTTTGGGCCCGTATGGGTCAGGGACCATCTAAAATTAAAATAACGTATGCCCACCCAATTAGACTATTAGCCAAATCCCAACCTCGAGGCAACTCACAATAAAACAAGTCATCCTTTCTCACCTTTAAGCCCAATTAGCCCTTCCCCATGAGGCCCAATCCAAAACACCAGCGCCCCTTCGAAATTTAAAACTTAAACCCTCACCAGGCCCAGTACGTGAGCTTGCATTTCCAACCATTGAGCCCAAAACTGAAACCATTTCCAACCTTTTAATCCCAAACCTCTTGCATTTCGGCTAAAAAAAATTAACAAGCCCATGCCTTAATCAAGTCCAAAATTGAACATTAACCCCAAAATTATAATTTGATCGCACAAGTTTGTTGAAGTAACATTTTGAACCCCAAAATTAAAGGATTTAATTGTTTTAATTCAGCCCTAAATTAAAGGATTTCATAGTTTTAATTGTTAAACCAATTTTTTGTTGATTTTTATCAATTTTTATGCGGTTGATCAAATTTGATTGAGCTTACATTGAAATCTAATAATGAGATTAAATTAATTTTGATGCTAAATTTAAAACTATGAAATTCTGTGTAAGTTAATTTTATATGTAAAATAGGCTAAATTTTTAATATAATTTTCATGAAAAATTGGTATTATTTTGGGAATTTTTAATCAAGCATGCCATTGAGGCTTGGGTACAACTGATTGTTCATTGTTTAGTGGCATACTAGTGAAAATTGAAACTAGCACCCACTTTAAAAATTAGAGAAAATACAATTATCTAAGCCCAGCTCTTAATAAGTTAAGACTAACCTTTTTAGAACCCTTGGCCATTCTCTTAAATCAACCCAGCACCTTGAGGCCCATCAACTACTTAGGTCTCCATTTTAGCTAGCTCACCAACAAAGGTTTCAGGCCAATCCGAAATTATCCATCGGCCCACCTTTTACAAATTGCATTTTCAACCCTAAACTCTTCAAAAATTAAACTTTGACCCAAAAACTCTTCAAAATGATATTTTAGACCCCTAAAATCTCAAAAAATAGCACAAAGGCTCTTTAGGCAACAAAAATGCATTTTCATTCTCATTTTGTGCCAAAATAAAATGTTTTCCTTTAAACTAATAAATTGGTCAAATGCCTTTGTTTTCACGCTTTATTGGAATTTAACATTTTGTTGTTATTTCTTTGTGTATTCTTTCAGGGAATAAATACTTTGATAAAAGGAATTTACAAATTTGCATTTGTTGGGCTACGCTATGTAATGATATGAGTTTCATTAAATTTACCATGCTATTTATATTTTTAGTCAAAAACCATGCAATCACATGTTTAACCATGTCTTTTGATTTTGTTTTTCTAAAATAAGTTGTTCATATATCATCTTAGGATAAATTATTTGCATTTTGCACCAAATATGTGTTGTCGAGTGGAAATGTTTGCGATTGGGGGAATAATATTGAGCGTGGGTGAAATCCAGGTAAATCACAAAAAATAATAAAATCGTTAAATTACAATGTTTTCATGTTCCTTAGGAATTTACTCATTTGTATTCCATGTTATTTCTTAGTGCCTTTTACATGAGGTGAAGTACATTGGGAAAAAGAGTTGCACTTGGTCTACTATGCTATGCTATCATTAAATTTATCAAGTCATTTACCTACTAGTCAGTGCCAAGAAATCACATGTTTAGCTATGACTTTTAATTTTGCTTGCCTAAATAAATTGCTTACATGCCATATATTCACATCTAAACCTAAGGAGGTTGTACATGATTGATGTGGGCAGGATTGGTGGGAAGGAATTTTAATTAAGATAAAGTTGGATCAAATTAGACTTTGTCCAACTTGTGAACTAAGCACATTCTTTTGAAACCCTCTTAGGCCTAGCATCCACTTTTGTTTCAACGAGTATAAATCCTTGAAACTCAAATTCTCTAAGCCCAAATTTGAACTCTCTTACATACTTAATTCAAGCCAATCCCACATTTAAATAAAAAGAAACACTAACCCATTTCTCTTAAGCCCAGTTTAAAAAATAAGCTTTAGTCCAATATGAAAATAAAACCTTTGCTTTGCATACAGTAGCTATGTTGACTTGGAGAGCGTTGTAGTGACTACAAATAATTTCTCTAAAAAAAAAAGTACCGGCTGAATACAAGAATATTTTATCTCTTCTCTTTATTTCTTCACTCTCTCTCTCTCTCTCTCTCCTCATAAGGAAAATTATACATACAATTTGAACAAAAAAGAAAATAAAAAATGCAAACTTAAAATAGAGATTTATTTTATGCTACACCTTGGGGTTTAGGAATTTAATTTTTTGTGAACTAAGAACATTCTTTTGAAACCCTTTTAGGCCTAGCATCCACTTATGTTTCAACGAGTAGAAATAGTAGAAACTAGAATTCTCCAAGCCCAAATTTGAACTCTCTTCGGCGATTTGAACCCTGTCCTCTCTCTCTCTCTCTCTAATGACAAGTTTATGGATATTAATAATTAAAGTTTAAGACATAATAGTTAAAGTTTAAGACATAATATTTGTATATTAAAACAAATATGATCATCGTTAAAAAAAAGAATTTTAAAAAAAGTGTAGAAAATAAGAGGGGAAAATTATAGAAAGAATTAAGATAACAATGAGTAATAAATTAATCTTTTGTATTTGGGATTTATTTCACGGTTTTAGATTTACAATTTAGGGTTTGTGGTTTAGGGGTTTAGGGTTTAGGGTTAAGGGTTTAAGGGTTAAGGGTTAAGGGTTTAGGGTTTAGGGTTAAGGGTTTAGGGTTTAGGGCTTAAGGGTTAAGGGTTAAGGGTTAAGGGTTTAGGGTTTAGGGTTTAGGGTTTAGGGTTTTAGGGTTTAGGGTTTAGGGTTTAGGGTTTAGGGTTTAGGGTTTAGGGTTTAGGGTTTAGGGTTTAGGGTTTAGGGTTTAGGAGGGTTTAGGTTTAGGGTTTTAGGGTTTAGGGTTTAGGGTTTAGGGTTTGGGTTTAGGGTTTAGGGTTTAGGGTTTAGGGTTTAGGGTTTTAGGGTTTAGGGTTTAGGTTTTAGGGTTTAGGGTTTAGGGTTTAGGGTTTAGGGTTTAGGGTTTAGGGTTTTTAGGGTTTAGGGTTTAGGGTTTAGGGTTTTAGGGTTTAGGGTTTAGGGTTTAGGGTTTAGGGTTTAGGGTTTAGGGTTTAGGGTTTAGGGTTTTAGGGTTTAGGGTAGGGTTTAGGGTTTAGGGTTTAGGGTTTAGGGTTTAGGTGTTTAGGGTTTAGGGTTTAGGGTTTAGGGTTTTAGGGTTAGGGTTTAGGGTTTAGGGTTTAGGGTTAAGGGTTTAAGGGTTTAGGGTTAGGGTTTAGGGTTTAGGGTTTAGGGTTTAGGGTGTAGGGTTTAGGGTTTAGGGTTTAGGGTTTAGGGTTTAGGGTTTAGGGTTTAGGGTTTAGGGTTTAGGGTTTAGGGTTTAGGGTTTAGGGTTTAGGGTTTAGGGTTTAGGGTTTAGGGTTTAGGGTTTAGGGTTTAGGGTTTAGGGTTTAGGGTTTAGGGTTTAGGGTTTAGGGTTTAGGGTTTAGGGTTTAGGGTTTAGGGTTTTAGGGTTTAGGGTTTAGGGTTTAGGGGTTTAGGGTTAGGGTTTTTAGGGTTTAAGGGTTTAGGGTTTAAGGGTTAGGGTTGTAGGGTTTAGGGTTTTTAGGGTTTAGGGTTTAGGGTTTAGGGTTTAGGGTTAGGGTTTAGGGTTTAGGGTTTAGGGTTTAGGGTTTAGGTTAGGGTT